>NC_134836.1:29823959-30124995 GCF_004210375.1 Tachypleus tridentatus
CAAAGAGAGTAGCCCAAGAGGTGACGGTGAGTACTGCTTGTTGGTTGCCTTAACTCTAGGTGGCAGTTCAAAATTAACGAAATGAACAAATAACCGCAATAATTTTGTCTAGACTAAACAGATAAACAAATTCAAGGAGGGGTAACGTGTAGAAAATGTACCACAATATCCATAATTTTTCATAAGAGCATGCTTGAGGTATGGACAATGTATTGTGTTCAATTACAGTTTTCTTGACTGTGTTAATTAATGTTTTCCCTTTTAGTTTGTTACTGTGTATTAGATTTAATCGAAATTAAAATGAAATATCAGGTCTTCATAATGAACTTTGTAAATTGCTTCAAACCCATATTGCTCGCTTAACCTTAAGGTTAATAGAATCGACTGTTTCGTCGCATTTAGCAAGTTCTATGAACTCTGGGTATTGAACTGATCTATTTCGTTATGTCTACCGTGATTTCAGGTGAATGTAGTATTTTTCTAAAACCGAACATAAAGCTGGAACTTAAAAAATGTAAGGTCTGAAGCAAATGTTTTTAACAGAGGGTAGATAAGTTTAATCCTGAACTAAGGAGGGTGAGTAAATGAAATTTTGAGTTTATAGACAAGAATAGGAAGTGCACACTTCGGATGAATAGTTATATTCTAGGAAACGAATGTTTTTACAGTTCTGGACTGTGTATTCAGTTAAGATAAAAGTTGGAATTTTACGCAGGTAACAGAGATAGAAAGTCTACATTCATGGGTTATTTCACACAATCGGATTTTATTTGCTCTAAATGATTGAACGTTGAGGAAATAAATGTCAAGTATCAGTCCCTTGCCGTATATCAAACGTACAGCCTGGAAATTTGTTCTTTACACAGAAACGTCGAAGTAGAAACTCGTGTTATACATTTGAATGGCACATTTTGTCTCCATATAATTCTTTTTAAAAAGGCTCCCGCTGACATAGCGGTACGTCTAAGAATTTACAACGCTAAAATCAGGGGTTCGATTCCTCTCGGTGGACGTAGCAGATAGCCTGATATTGGTTTGCTATAAGAAAGCACACATACTCTTAAAAATCACGATTTTGTGTAGCAACGAATAAAAAGAACGTTTGAGTTGTCCCAGTGACCAACGCCGTTTTTTCTAACTCAGAATTTGAATTTCATATTAAAGGTTAAATACCGTATTTTACGTCTTTTAAGACGCACGTTTTTCATTAAATATACCTTGAAACATCCCCATGCGTTTTCCAAGACGAAAGTGATGGGGTAAAGCAAGAGTTTAACTTAAGGTCACTTCCAAACGGCCTCTCATACAGATCGTAATCTCATTACTTACCTATTACAAAGATTTTCACGAGCATAAAACATCCAATTTAACTAGTATTGTCGATATGCTATGAAAAATATGGTGTATTTGACAGTATTTATTCAATAGGTTGAAAATAAGTGAAAATTGCATCAAGGTGGTGGTTGCTGAGTCAAAATATTTTTTTCTTAGAATTGTCTTTTCAAAATTAGGGTGCGTCTTCCACGATGTAGAGTTTTACAAGGCGTAACTGTGTAAATTGAAGTACATCATTTAATCAGTTAGATTACAATTATCAATATAATACATAAAATTTAGTTTGTACTAGAGTAATTTAGTGACTTCTTTACGCTCGCTTATTTTTATTTCTTTGTATTTTGTACATTTATTTAGCAACACTGCTTGAGACAGTTGAGAACAACGTTAACAGGTCGTGGTCTGATGTGAGTTGTTTATATTCGTATTCTGTAGTACATATTAGAGCTCTATCATAAATTATCCTGATTTTCAAAGAATTCATTGCCCGAGGTATGCCATCTGTTAGATACAACAGTGGCGACTGCGCGTACTTCTGACACATCGTGTTGATCAGCTTCGGTTTTTACAAAATGAGAAAATGTGTCTTTACATTCGTCACCTTTAACGGATACAAACTAGTTTTGGCAGAGCAGTGAAAAATAATCTACATAAGTCCACTAAGTTTCATCCAAATCTGGTTATTTTTGACTGACATATACAGCACAAATAGTGTGAAAAATTGGACCACGTGGCAATAGACAGGTTTTCTTTTCGTGAGCTCGCTATGATCCTGGCGCTCCTTGAACTAATCTCTTCTAAGTCTGGTCTTAGTCCAAATGTATAACAAATTTTGGCTAAATGTACTTAGTAATTTTTGAAAAATCTTGCTAACAAAAGCGCACACACACACACACACACACATACATACGGGGGGGGAGACAACTTCCGTGCACTTTCAGTGGTTTAGGTAAAACTTGTATTTTATTCCGATTCTGATTCGTTGAAAATTCTGCTATTCATTTAATATTATGTGTGGAATAACAACCGATGTTCTTGATGAAAGGAAATGCTTTGTACGCAAACTTGGGGAAAAAAACCCATATTTGACAAAAGTCTATTTTTAACCGCATGCGTTTGTGTGTTTGCGTATTTTCTTATAGCAAAGCCACGTTGGGCTATCTGCTGATTCCACCGAGGGGAATCGTACTCCTGATTTTAGCGTTGTAAATCCGTAGACTTACCGCTGTACCAACGGGTAACCCACATGCATTTAAACTGCATAATAAATATCGCAAGTATTAGTTATTATTATTGCTGTATAGATTTAGTACGAATTCTGAAACGAAAGTATACTCTTCAAAAAAAGAAACGCAAAAGGCAAAATATGAGACAAATTGTTAACAAGTTTATTCCGGGTAGTTCTGTATGACATGTGCGAAACTTTGCACATTCGCTGCTGAACATCCAAAGTCTGCAAAGGCGAAGTCCACGCTCACTAGTTAAAGTTTAACGTCACTCAACGTCAATAACGAGTATGCTCCCCGTGAGCATCAATAACTGCTTGGCATCTCCTGCCCATGGCAGCGATGAGGTGACGAATCACATCCTGTGGAATGGCTGTCCACTCAGCCTGCAAAGCTGCTGCAAGTTGAGGTAGAGTCTGCGGTTGAGGTTGTCGCCGTCGCAGACGTCGGTCCAACTCGTCCCAAAGATGTTCGATAGGGTTTAAATCTGGTGATCTGGAGGGCCAGGGAAGAACGTTGATGTTATGGTGTTTCAAGAAGACAGTGGTGAGTCGGGCTGCGTGAGGACGGGCGTTGTCATGTTGAAAAACGTCGTTGACGTTCACCATGATGGGTTGCACATGGGGCCTAAGAATCTCGTCGACGGTTGCGTACGGTCTGATCGGAAATCCTACGCAGCCCTGGTATGGTTGAGGCAGTAGACGTCGCAGTGGTAGTCCTATCTCGAAGGTGACGTAATCGGATGTTGCGATCTTGTGCAGGCGTGGTCACACAAGGTCTGCCAGATCGTGGACGGTTACGAGTTGATCCATGTTGTTGGTGACGATTCCATAGCCTAGTGATGGTGCTTGGGTGGATATTCACAGCTCTGGCAACATCTGATCAAGATTCGTCTGCTTCCAAGGGACCAATGGCGTTGTTGCGTTGTGCTTCAGTCAGTCTTGGCGTAACTGTATTGCGTGTCGGTGGCTTAACACTGAGCTATGGAAACCGAGAACCCGTCACTTTTATAGGGATTTTGCACATGTTGCACTTGCAGAACATGCAGATCTCTCAAACAAATTTATTGGACACGCATGCGTTTTGGCGAAAAATCCGATGTTTTCCTCTGTTTTCAAAGTGCACAACTTTTATTGTCATTTTGGTCTAACAATCAATGCCTTAACACGTGTAACATCACATACTCTGAGCTTGTAACGTTATTACATATATTTCTCTTTAAAATAACAAAAATATCCCTTTTGCGTTTCTTGTTTTGAAGAGTATATTTCAAATACATACACTTATTCTATTCGTTGGCAGGCCCGGCATGTCCAGGTGGGTTAAGGCGTTCGACTCGTAATCTGAGAGTCGCAGATTCGAATGCCCGTCGCACCAAACATGTTCTCCCTTTCAGCCGTGAGGGCGTTACAATGAAAATGACGATACTTGTATTAACTGTACCGGGCCCTGACGGTCACTCCCACTATTCGTTGGTAAAAGAGTAGCCCAAGAGTGGGAGGTGGGTGGTGATGACTAGCTGCCTTCCCTCTAGTCTTACACTGCTAAATTAGGGACGGCTAGCACAGATAGCCCTCGAGTAGCTTTGTGCGAAATTCCAAAACAAACAAACAAATTAACTGTACCGAGAAGAAACAAGCATTAGTAATTGTCTTTTTAATTCTACAGTTTTTAATATCAAAAGGTAAATGTGTCGTTGACTGTTTAATAACTTCTCACCAAGTCTCTTCCACTGGATGAAAGAGTGTTAACAGTTTTGGATGTTTAAATCGGTCCAGTTGTCTGGCACTAAATCTCAGGATATCGGTGATGGTTTCCTTTCGTTTAGGCTTGTGGATTTTATCTGCAACACGTTTTTCAAAGATGAAAAGAGAGGATTCCTAAAAACGAAAAATTAGATTACGGAAGTAAGTAGAGCGATAAACAGATTTAAACATATATATCACTGGTAATGAAAGGATGTTAAATTGTTACTCGTAGTAACGAAGAACGTCAAATTTAAAGATGTGATAATCCCAGTTGAGAATCAAGTAACACTTGATAGAGTACAAAGAGTAACCAGGTGTGAACATGGAGAGTAGAACATCACAAAAACTTGGATCTTCACGGACGAACATCAAACACGGTAGAAAATCACACCGCATTGTGACCTAGTTTTATCACGAACAAGGTTCGATTCTCTGTAATGAGCACAGAACAGATACCTCTATTATTTAGCTTCACAATTAACATAAAATAGTAGGTGAAGATAATAATTAACTGTTCTGTGTGTTCCGTAGATGAATAGTGAATTATTTCTTTAATGTTACTTTAATTAGCAGTATATTGGTAAAAACACTCACTATATATAAGTTCTTCAGTTTTACCATTATTCTCTTATTATTATTGTCTACTATTATATACTATTATTATGATTATTTTACAGCGCTAAAATCCGGGTTTCGATACCCGTGGTGGGCAGAGCACAGATAGCGCATTGTGTAGCTTTGTGCTTAATTAAAAAACAACAACAAAAACAAACAAACATACTTTGATTATTATTTTTTATTTCAATTTATTCTGGTCTTAAGAACGTTGAAGTAATCTGACGTGCTGCTGTTTCATAAGGTTCAATGAGGTTTTCTTTACACAGTGATTTCATTACTAGTGCATTGTGTTTCATCTAAAGATTTTAATACATCAGGTTATATATATATATATGTTTTTTCGTTTTCCCTGTCGTTTCAAGGTAATTGCTTTGAGGGAATTTACAACAGTGTCAACATAAAATTGCGTGTTTAATAAAACAAGAAATAACGCGATTCTCATAAACATGCCCTTCCAGTGGCACAACTATATGTCTGCGGGCTTACAACTCTAGAAACCGAGTTCTGATACCCGTGGTGGGCAGAGCACAGATAGCCGTTTGTGTACTTTTGTGTTTAATTACAAACTACAACAACTCATAAACAAAAGTACATAGAGACGCGCGCATATCAATGTACGCTGTTCATGTGCTTTCACAAAAGGAACTCAATGCATGTATTCACCAATAATTTTTATAAAAAAACTTCCGGTCTTAATTTAGATTTAGATTCTCTGAAATTATGACGCTAAAATCCGATTGGTGGACAGTGAAATTAAGGAACAATGTTTTCATTGACGTATGATGATGACAAAGTATTGTTAGATACGTTTTGTTCTTTAAGGTCTGCCTTAACAAGCAGATGCCAGTACTTTGTATCAGAACATCTGTGACGATGACTAACTATTGTTAAATCATTTATTCAGAGCTGCTCGTCGTAGCAAGCATGGTGCCCCAGGCATAAAGACAATAAGATCGTTCTGTCTACTAATTGGTTAAGCGGTAACAGAGGTTCGAGAGAGGGAGAACACATCTTTCTGATTTTAGTGTAAGGTTTATATTAAGAGCACGACTGTTATTTAAATGGCGAAACATCGCGTATTTTCTTACACTTTTGTGATTCATAACAATAACGAATACATTTTAATGTTTCTTTGTTTTGTTATTTCACTCTACAGTGAAAGCCCTTAAACAACAGATTGTGCTTAACGCTAGAACTGTCAGTAGTGTGAAACACAATTGGGAGAAATCTTTTTTAAACGTTTCGTTGTTTACTTCGGAACAGTTAGATAATTAAATCTTGCAACGTAATGTTTTGTCCCAGCATGGCCAGGTGGGTACGACGCTCAACTCCTAGTCTTGAGGGTCGCGGGTTAGAATCCCTGTCCCACCAAACATGTTCGCCCTTTTAGCCACGGAGTGCTATAACATGACGTTCAATTCTACTGAAAATTTGCCCAAGAGTTGGCGATAGATGATGATGCTTAGCTGTCTTCCCTCTAGTCTTACACTGCTAAATTAGTACAGGTCCTCATGTAGCTTTGTTCAGAACAAACAAACAAACATAATATTTTAGCTTAGAAAAGGCTTAATTCCCAAATGTTTGAACGCTGTTAAAACTTAAATTGTAATTTAATAAGCAATGTTTCCAAAAGGATCAGTGTGTTACACTGTGAATTGCAAGACATAAAATGCCAGCAGTGGTGTAACACTAACCATGTTACTGGAGCTTCATAACTGTGACAGTCAAGTGCATTATTTAACTAAAGGAAGTCTATAGACGATATATGGTGCTAAATGATCTTACATCTTCCTGGTCAGTTGTTTTAAAATTTGATTGTTATGTCTAAACACTATATCAATGGCCTTTGCCGTTTAGTTCAAGTGTCCAGTATCACGTTAAGTTTCATTCAAATCGAACATAGCAATACGTTTTCAGAACAATATAATTAATTCTTCAAGAGTCTTCACCTACTTCAAGGTAGGAAACTACGACCTCCTAAATGTACTAGTACGCAAGAGCCAGGAGAAAACTAATGGTTACCCTGCTGGATTTTGAATACGATGATTCATCGTTCGCATCTCCTTGACGCTAAAACGCTCTCGGTATTTCGTGCAGGTGGGATTAAGTGCCTTTCTAATAATAACTGCAAAATTCCATTATTTGGGCAGGCAAGAGTAGCCCAAGAATTTACGGTGTGGGTTATCGACTAGCTGCTTTACCCCTATTCCGTTAATGCTCTAGGTGCAATGGTATGAGAGTTACTATAAAATATGAAATAAAGATTAAGCCTAACAGCTTCATTATATAACTCGTACAAGTATGAATAGAAGACAGCGGTATTGATTGTGTAGAATAATTAAATTTTGTGGTAATTTTGTTTGTTTATTGAATTCCACGCAAAGTTTTTGTACACCTGTTTGGGCAGCATTCCTAATTAAGAAGTGAAAGATTAAAACGAAGGCAAATAGCTAGCACTAACAACCACCAGTTCTTGGGCTGCTCTTACCAACGTCACAGAATAATGGCTCAATGGCTTAAAGGGTCAAGCGTATCTGGTGAAGGGATGTGAACCTGTGATCCGAATATTGTAAGTAGAGCATCGTAATCATCAGGCTATGCCAGGCCCCTATAGAGGTGGTTCTGGTACCTTTTAGTATTACAGTAGAGCACCTTGATGTGCATGTTTAAATGTTAAATGTTTGTTTCATTTCCTACAATATCTTAGATTTGATAAGATAGAGCATCGCACTTAAGAACAAATACAAAAAGAAAGTTTAGCTTACGAAAAACACGAATTAAAAAACAACGAATATGTAAATGAATTAATTAAACATAGCTTAGAACTCGTACTTTTATATGGATTCGTTCAGCTATTGTTGACTATTTGTTTGTTGTTAACTGTTGTCTGATGATAACATGGTTAATTCAGTAAAATGTTCGTATCAAATTGTATACGCATTTACTGTCTCGGGCCCAGCATGGCCCGGTGGATAAGGCACTCGACTCGTAATCCAAGGGTCGTGGGTTCGTATCCCCGTCATAACAAACATGTTCGCCCTTTCAGCCGTGGGGGCATAATAATGTGACAGCCAATCTCACTATTCGATGATGAAAGAGTAGCCCAAGAGCTGGCGGTGGGTGGTGATGACTAGCTGCCTTCCCTCTAGTCTTACACTGCTAAATTAGGGACGACTAGCGCAGATAGCCCTCGTGTAGCTTTGCGCGAATTTCAAAGCAAAACAAACATTTATTGCCTCATGATTAACCCAGTAAAACGTCAGTATTGTGTTACGCATGTATATTGTCGATAGTTTCTTCGTAATGTAACAATCAACTCAGTGAAACGTGAACCACGGTAGTGATTCGTATTCCTGTTTCTTATTTATTATTATTTAATATCGTCCCGCCAGCCTACAGCACAAATGGAGGTGAATATTGCAATAAAACTTGAGCAATATTACTAAACGCATCATTACGCGTTGTGTAGTGTCTTTTTGAGTTTATTTAACTTGTAAGTAACAAAGGCTGTCTAACCGATAACATTCAAACGTTTAATATAATTTATATAGAGCCTCATAACCTAGTTCATGCATACGTATATTGTTGCGTGCAGGACGTGGATGTAATTTATTGTTGAAATGGCAAGCATGGCACAAATGCCATAAAATTATTAGCTTATTGTTACAAATGTATTGATGTCACATGGTATTGATTCATGTACAAGGTTTCGAACATGATCCTGTTGACAGGATCATAGTTTATTTATCGCTGCACGATCAATTTCAGCCATGTTATACAAACGTCTAACTTGTCTCTTCCACAACAGAAAGTTTTAATGTATGATTTAAAAGATAGTACCAAGCTCAGTTTCGGGGATCGGATCGGCAATCACCATGGAGACTATTGTTAAGTATCGAGTTACTGCGTGATTAAGAATTTTATAGATATTGCAGAAAGAATAGTCTTCCCTGAAGATCACTGTAAGAAGTGGCAAGATTCGTCCATGGCAAGAATGACGTCGATTATTTGTGAAAGTGATCCAGAAATTTCTTAGCTATATATGTATATATATTTTTTTTACAAAATATTTAATTTCTGATATATTATGCAGCAGCGTTTAGGGTAGTCACAGTTTTACAGTATCGTTGAAGAGTCACGACCCAAGCTCTGTCAGAAACGCACAGTATACTAATATAATCGATTCATTATTGTTAATTGACGTGTTTATCAATTTTGTATAGTGTGCAGAATGTCATTCTTAGAGAAAATCTGTCCACCTACATCAAAACAGTGATCGGCCTTACTATGACCAGCGGAAAGAAGGAAAAGCAAAAGAGGAAATATAACAGGTATTGGAAATAGTAAAAGTGCTTATTTATATACATATGTTACTATATCACAACACATTGTCTTATATTTGCTTTGACTGTATACGCTCGCATCTATACAACTTGAAAAATTTATATGACTATCTATATCTATACGGCTTTAAAACTAAATAAAACTATAAGCTTTGCATGTTTGTATATCGATTTCATTACTAGCTAACATGCAATGTATATATATATATCCATGTATAAAACACACGTGTTACAAAATTAACTCGTACACCATTGCGCTATAGTTCAGTCGCCTTTCCAACAAAGTATTTACAGAATATTCATATAGCTGCAGGGTATACAAACAGTAGCTATATATAAATTTATATGCAAAAACGGCTCGTTTGGGTTGAGAAAATATTTTACATAGAAGAGCGAACAACGTTTCGACCTTCTTCGGTCATCATCAGGTTCACAAAGAAAGAGGTAACTATATATAAATGTTTTACAACCATATACGTGCTGTTCGTCATGCTTTATAAGTATATATAATTTATAAGTATATATGTTATCACTGATAACATTGTGGCAATAATATCTGAAGCAATACCACCATACCCCAACTACGTATTTCATTAAGCCATTTTAAATAGACAGTTTTGCTATCACATAGATTTATGTTCATAATATATATGAACAACTGAATAATCAACATTATTAAACACTGTTAATTTAAAAAGGGGAAGAGGGATTTTGAAACAGAAGTACAGAAACAATACAGCTTGCTTAAAGTAAAATACAACAGCAGAAAAAATAAAGAAACAAGTTTAGGGATTTAAACAGTGTTGACATTATTCCCTCAAGCTACAAATTCCACTTTTGTCTGTCGTAAATATCACAGCTTTTTAGACATGGAGTCAAAATAGGAATTTGTAGGTTAAGTAAATAATGTAAACACTGTGTTTGAAACCCTATTTTTTAACTTTCTTTGCAATTGCATTTTCACTTTAAGCTGCCTATTAAGTTACTGTATTTTTTTTTTAGAAAAATCCGTATTTCTCCTTTCGAAATTAACAATTTTGATATTCTTTCTCAAGTTATACGTGTGTATTTAATGTTGACAGTAGACGATGGTGCCGTTGTTAATTTAACAGAATGTTATCTGTTTCAACTCATGTATATTTGTTGTTTACGGGTCTCCGTTAATGCTGTGGTTAACCCAGTAGAACGTTTGTGTTAAGATATTTTTGTGTTGACTGTTGATAGTTCCCTGATTATGCACACCTAAGGTCGAAATGTGCCACAACAGTTCTGCATGTATATTAATGAGAGTTTTGTGATAGTAAAATGATATTTTTATGTTCTCGTAATTTTAAACTATCATATCTATGTAGCTCGGCTTGACAATAATTAAGGTGGTAATTCAAACAACCCCTTTTGGGGTTTATTTGACAACCAGGAGCGCTCAGAAATAGTTCTTCTTCAGTCTAGTGTATAAACTTTCTGCCTGTATATGACCCATGCAGTGACGTGACTGTGTTTGTTTTTAGAATTTTTGTGTTATATAAGGGATATTTCATATAGCTGTCAGTCTGTCATTAATTTTGAACTGATATACTACAAGGAATGTATCTAGTTAACAGTAGTACCCACCAACCATTTGGCTATTTTTGTCAGATCAGTAGCTGTATTTGCTTATCATTCCTATAATGAAGCGCATGGAAACGGATGCGAGCTAAGTAACCACTAGAAAATACCCTTCACTCGGAAGATTACAATGTGTATAGACTTTAACATCTGTTTAAAAGCTTCACATGAGAAATGGAATTAATACTTAGAAACTAGGAGAAGATACCCTACGAATAAAATAATGATTCTTAGCTTTTCTCATAAAAGTATTTTTATTGTACACCTTACTTTCTAAGACAAAGATAGTGTAAAGAGAAACACCCTTTCGTGTTCGAAATAGCATATATTAGGTGTGTGGAGATACATCGATACGATATGAATATCTTATCGGAAAGCCGTGATACGATTTTATCGAAACATCGTCCGATATAATACGATTTAATTATCTTCACGAAATTTAAGAAGTTTTAAGTAAACATGCTGCTCGTACAGGAAAAAATAAGAATTTATAATTAAGTGTTTTTGTTAATAGTTTGCATTTTGATACATGGAGTCAAAGTAGTCATAGTCACTGCTCCGACTATAAAGTGATTTTCATAATAAGATTAAAAATAATTTTCTCTTTCTGATGTTTAAGAAATTTCTTTTATTTAATGTCTGAAACCTAAGAAATAAATTCCCAACAATTTTTTTGATAAATATTTATATTTTATCTGCTGTATTCACTACCCTATTTTATATGAAGTCGGTCAGTTTGACCAGCTTCGTACCCCCCATAAGGTACACAGTTATATCAAACTTATTATTTTTTCTTTCTAGAATTACTATAAATTGTAGAAGGAAACTACATTTGCTTACATTAAATGATAAAAAGCTCTGAACATTATTAATCCATTTTAATTAAATTTTATTGTCAAGACTGACAAAGCTCGTAACGAACCGTTGACAAAATTTTGTTATCTAGATACGTAACGTAACGCGACATCAATATCTAGATTTATATCGTATGGACAACTAGTGTATCGTATTAGTCCTGGTATATACTTAGGACACTCATGCGTTCATACGTCCTGAGTGATATTATATTTCAATCTGATAACGCTTCCTGTGTAGCAGTGGTGATAGCTTTTACATAATGCATCGACGTCTTTTTGAAATCATATTTCTTGAATGTTACCTCATTACTGAGAAAGGTAGGGATGGACGTGTATAGGAGCGCCATATTATTATTTATAAAAATAGCTTCGGATGTATCCTCTAGAATTTTCCTCGTAGCCTACTACCCGCAACAACTGTCAAATATCTAGAAGTGGATGTTTTCCAACAGCATGTTTTTGTTTCTTTTACAAATAAAACAGATTAAACTTTTATATACAGCATATATTGCATGTTAACATATACGTGAATTCAGAATGTGAAGTTACTGGGAATTCTGTTTGAGTCACAAAGTTGATTTTGTGTTCTTGATTTGCACTTGTGCTTAGAACTATACAAAAAATATCTGCATTGTACCTAACTTTCATTTTAGAGTATAAGTTCTCATGTTTATCGTTAAGCACTAAAGAGGGCTTTTAATGGGAACACGATATATTCTGGGGACGAGCAGCCAGCCAGATTTATTCGTTAAACTGTCTTACTGTGAATGTGTTTATACGAAGTAGATAAAATTATTTAATTTGCCTGTAGAATTTACGTTTAAGTCTGGCAAAAAGTTAAGTTACATGATTTTTAAAACTATCGCACGCAAAATGGAACAATCTCTGTTTAAATCCTGTAACCAGTGAAACTTTCAAGGCCTTAAACATCTTGCCTGAGGTTCCCACCTAATTATTTAATGGAAATTTCAAAGTATAATTCCATCATGAAGTATTCTGCAAGGTTTGTTACGTAAACAAATCTTGAAGATAATAAACATTGTATAGTCACATATATTGAAATAAATAAAACTATTTGTGTCTGGTGTAAGGAAGGTTTTAAAGAAATATCTCTAAATGTGTTAAAGCCATCCTCTCCGCTCAATAAGCTAGTAGGCTTTTAAAGCTAATAATCGGTGGCTTGTGGTTTATACTTGTGCGTAAACACAAAACAAACAAACAAACAAGTTGAATTGTTGTTTGTCATTAAGCACAAAGCTAAACGTAGAGATGTCTGTGCTCTGCCTGTCACGGTTATCGAAACCCAGTTTCTACAAGTATAAAACAAGTTGCGAACTCACATGTTTAGGTTGTGATGGAGTAAGAAGTTAAGTGTTTCAATAGACCTGAGAATTATAATTTATTATCAAATTTATTGTTAATACAAGTACAAATTTCTCTATACAACGTATTTAACACCCATTCTGCGACTCGATGAGACCGAATTAGAGGAATTGGGGAATTGGGTGAGATACGAAGGGTGTCGCTGTTTGCGATATTTAACAAAAGTTACAACAAAAACTGTAATAATATTCTCGTGGCCCGGCATGGCCAGGTGGTTAAGGCAATAGACTCGTAATACGAGGGTCGTGGGTTCGAATCCCGTCACACCAAACATGCACGCCGTTTCAGCCGTGGGGCGTTATAATGTGACTATCAATCCACTATTCGTTGGTAAAAGAGTAGCCCAAGAGTTGGCGGTGGGTGGTGATGATTAGCTGCCTTCTCTCTAGTCTTACACTGTTAAATTAGGGATGGCTAGCACAGATAGCCCTCGTGCAGCTTTGCGCAAAATTCTAAAACAAACAAAATCAAGCACTGTTTGACTAATCAGTTGGAAATACTTTCTTGTACTACTAGCCCTGATGAAGCTATAAGATGAAATGTGGATTGAAATAAGAACTTGTTTTATTGTTATTATCTGGAGAGTGAATGTTGTTTTATCTCCAAATTTGTTGTCGAAATCTTGAAATATATTTAAAAGTCGATTTAAAGAATATGTATTAGTGTGTTAGGTAAACGTTTTATAGAATTCTTGTACGATTTATTTTATTACATTAAAAATTTTAGTACCTTATTATTATTACATTATTGTTTTTGTTTTTTATCGTTAGGGTTATTTTCTTAAGCCTCTGAATATTTTGTCTCTCTTTGTATGCTTATTTACACCTTCGAAAACAGCATTTCAACCTGTAGCACGTGCTCTGGGAGGGATGAGAATCTAAACAATCAAGTTTCGGGTCCAGATCACGCTGAACACATATTTCACTTTCAGTTCTGGCTTCTTTACAAAAGTGACAGTCTATCCAGTCACTGTCTTTCCAAATATGTTTAAAGAACACATTGCAGAGTGCTGCTATGTAGCTAAAAACTAGGTGTTGACCACGCCTGAACCCTTGGGGTTTCTGATCTAATCTCTCAGTCTATCTGTGAATAAAATTGAATGTCACACAAAGATACTCGAGAGCTATTTGTAATTAACTCAGAGACGGCACAGATTTACCAAGAAATAGTAGTATTGACATTCACATTATAATGTCTAAACGACCGAAAAGTTGAGCATGTTCAGTGGTAGGATTTGAATCTGCAATATACAGATTGAAAGTCGTATGCTCTGACAACCATGTCATGCCAGGCCCACGTGTAAAAACAGTTGTTTTATTGATACACCAGAAAAGTAAGAAATCAATGCGGTTATAGTGATAATGATTTTTATCGAGAGATTTTTCAGCTAATTAGGTTTGTCAGAGTCTGCTTTTAAGGCACTATAAAAGAAAAAAGGATCATATATATATATATCACGAGAATTGTCACACACAAGCTTTTTCGTCATTCGTTAAGACGTGAGTCACGCGCGTACTGTGCCTAATTTATGTCAGTGAAGACACACATCAAAGAAAAAAACACGTTAAGTTAATCAAGAATGTCTAGAAACTCACGTCAAATCACGTAGAGTAGAAGAGAATTAAAAAAAAAGGTTGAAGATAATGGCTAATATCATTCAAACGTTAGGCTAAAGGCATTAATATTACACACATAACAAAAACACCGAGTCAGCGCTTCATCTCGTTTGAAAAATGCACAGAAGTTTGAATTTTTAATGTACTTCATGTGTAATCGTGTGTCAATTCAGCACCGATGATACAGTACTTATAATTTAAACATAGATGGTGAAGTAGTCTGTGTATGTAAGTTGAATAGAGATGAAATGGTATTTTGTGTAATTTAAATACAGATATCCATTTCGTAATAATACAGGTGTAAACAGAAAATAAAAGATCATAATCATATGCTACGTCGCTGAGTTGTTCGATTTCTACAAACCATGGGTGTAAGGTCAATATTTTAACACCAATGGATATTTTATGGAATTTGACTACGAAGATAAACTTAAACTAGACAAATGTAGCTAGAGAAATTATGAGACCAATATAACAAGTCCTCTAGTTTCTTTTCTTTTCAACAAGTGACTTTACAAACGTCAGGGGCATGAGTCAATTTATATTTGGATCAAAATATGATATGTTAAAAGGTAGAAGTCAATGTCTATTGGTATTTTGATCAAAGCATGCTATGTTAAAAGATATTAGAATCATAATATGACCAAACAAAGAAAAACGAGCGTTTGTAAACGAATTGCTTAGCGTCCAAAATAGAACGAAATGTTCTGAAGGAATGGTGTTGTGTGTTGTTCACATGCTTAGCGGTTGACCCTACATCACAAGGTAAAGAACGATCATGTCATACCATAAGAATCCAGTTGAATTTATCTATATGTTTTTTTGTCTATCTGTCCAACTGTCATCTTTATATCTGTATCTGTTTACAATAAGCAAAACTAACATTTTAAACATACAAATTGCCCCGGTAGCTTTGTGGTAAGTTTATGGACTTATAATGATAAAACTTGAGTTTCGATACTCGCCGCAATGGGCAGACCACAGACAGCCTATAACGTAATTCTGTATTTAACAACAGAGATACAAATTTCAGTAAATAACGAAAGTATTATAATTTTGTTAGATATTAGAAATTAAAGTAAGTAATAACCTAGGTAAGAATTTATAACACTAAATTCGAAGTTCGATCCCTGTGGTTGACGTAGCCTAGATTTATAAAAATACAATACTTTATTTTAATTTTTGTTTCGACGGCGGGCAATAATTCAGAAACGAACGAGGAATGCGTAACATATCAGAAGCGAAAATGGGTATAAACAAGAAAAATGCGTTAGTACTTTCTTTGGGAAATGACTATAATTACCATACGCATTAAAATATTAATGACCACACAGGTCACATGATAGAACATTAGTTGCTTCACTAATAAGAAATAATATTTTTATAACACTGTGTAAATCACATATTTAATACTCGAGTTAGTTGTATGATGTCTATCTGTTTGATCTGTAAACAGGAAAAAAGTTTAATCGTTGGTTATGAAATTATTCATAGAAGTTAAATAGTTTGACTACGAACAACTGAATGACTTACTGCAGAATATAATTTGTTACTGATTGATGCCAGTTAGCAATAAGTTATCGTTACGTGTTATTACTACTACTTTCAACTAAAGAGTTGGTGTAACTGATTCACCCTATTTTTGCATTCTTATTTCATCTTGTTTACGCATAATAAGAAAAACATATTAAGAGTTGTTCTGCAGAAATATAGCGCATGCATACACAAAACAGGATAGTTATAGTCTTAAATCCGATTAAGATGGAAGTGGTTCAGCTATAATGTAGCTGCTTTATTAGATACAGATATTCACGCATAGCTGAACTAAGGGTAGTTGACTCTAATTTTTTACTGGTAGTCAGCTAGACAAAAGTGTTTATTGCCAACTCATGGGTTAATGTAATCGAATAAAGGAAGTTGACCATTACTCTTATAACACACCTACGGCCTCACAGTGTTAAGTAAGATTCTGCAGCAGTAGGACTGGAACTATGAAAATTGGGATTTACAGAATGATAATTCAACCACATGACCACGCCCGACCATTCCCAGTCGGTAATGAGGTCTACCGAGGCTATTTTCTCTTGTAGCGTCAGGTTTCTTCTTGGGTACCTCCACGAAATTCTAACTAGTTCTGTTTTACAAAGGATCAATACCGTGTTCAACGCTGCCTGGTGAAGAAATATTTTTGTGTCATTGTTTCTCAGATATCAAAAATATATAAAATACTTAATATAACATTGTAAAAGCAAAGTTTTTAAACTGTAGATTGAAGTGAAAATCTTTGACATTAATGTTAATGATATTGTACGGGGCAACCAAAAAATAATTCATACATAAGTATATATTTGTGTGTGTGTTTTGTACTTCTTGTTTATATAAAAATGTAACAATATTTAAGGAACGTTCAGATATCAAATAAGTAAATGAAATGTAGACAGTTTGACACGAGAACACAAAAGACTCTGAGATAAAGTAAAAATTAATTTCCTCTCAAATTGCTGACTTGATTTTATGCCATTCACTACCTCCTGGCTCCATATATTGCACTATTTCGATAAATCTCATTACTTTACCTGTTACAACATCGGTTTGTTTTGAATTTCGCTCAACGCTGGACGAGAGCTATTCGTTCTTAATTTAGCAGTGAAATACTTTAGGGAAGGCAGTTAGTTATAACCACCCACCGCCAACTACTGGACTATTCCTTTACCAGCGAATTGTGGGATTGAGCATCACATTATAATGCTCCGACGGCTGAAGGGACGAGCATTTTGGGTAAGATGGGGATTCAAAATGGGACCCGCAAATTGTGCGTCAAGCGCCTTGACCGCTTTGCCATGTCAGGCCCACATTGAATATGAAGAAATGATGTCAGAAATTTGTTTTCTGTGTGAAATATACAAAGGACCTCAAAAGATATTAGTGTGATTAAGTCCCGTAATGATGGCACTTTTATTTACTTGATTTGCACGTCATTGTTACAGCCCGTATAGATTCCACTGCCAGGAATCGAACTCTGAATTGTAAATTTATTAACTTACCACTGATCCACCGAGGACTTGGTTGTGGCTGCTGTGTTATTAGAGTATTGTGATCATAGACAAGTAAAGTAATGGGCACCGAAACACGTCAGAAAAATGTGCTCAAAACGCCGATAGAGGGTCATATAGGCTTCCATTGGTAATTTTAGGGTTAATAAAATACTCTAGATAAAGCATTATTCAATAGTTTATTAATTTACTCTTGTCAATATGGGCCGAGGTCTTTCGTTGATTATATCTTTTACAGTACACATCTTCATAAGATTTTTTGTTGTTAGATGAAAAACGATATTTTTTATGCCTATAAATAAATACATAATATAATTGAATAATTATAATAATAATAAAAACCCTAATGACCTGCGAAGTAGCCTTATTTACATACAAGATTGACTCCAATTATTTGTTGCACGTTACAGCAGCTGAAGGGGTTACAAACCTTAAATGGAATGATAGAAACCAGGATTTTGATTTTAACTATATGGTAAAAAATCCTCTCTGGTTCATGAAAGGACACAGTGACGTCAGACACATATTATATCCAAACATGTCTGGATGCCAGAAAAGTCAAACAAAGACTACGTCCTAGAGTATCTCGATGACAGTGAAAGCAAATAAACATTGTATCCAAACTTATTTAATGCCAGAAAAGTCAAACTAAAACTACGTCCTAGAGTATCTCGATGACAGTAGAAGCAAATAAACACTACGTTCAAACTTATTTAATGCCAAAAAAGCCAAACAAGTGCTACGTCTAAAAATTTCTGAATGCCAAAGAAGCCAAATGGGTACTACGTCCAATGGTTTATAGATTCTACATAAATACTACTTCCAAAAGTGTCTAGATGCTACAGAAGCCAAATAAACATTACGTTTAAAATGTCTGTATTCCATCAAAGCCACATACATAATATGCATAAAAATATCTGGACGTATTTATCATTGTTTCAAATTCATGTAAAGGAGATATAATCCACATAACGTATCATGGGAACTTATTCATTTCTTAATGTATTTATCACATATAACAGTTGATTAATTTATAAAATTACACATAAAGGGATAACATATAACAGATAATTAACACATAAAGAAATGATTATTATATAGAGGAATAACACATAGAAAGTTTATTTTGAATTTCGCGCAAAGCTACTCGAGGGCTATCTGCTCTAGTCGTCCTTAATTTAGCAGTGTAAGACTAGAGGGAAGGCAGCTAATCATCACCACCCACCGCTAACTCTTGGGCTACTCTTTTACCAAAGAATAATGGGGTTGACCGTCACATTATAAAACCCCCTTGGCAGAAAGAACGAGCATGTTTGATGTGACCAAACCTGCGACTCTCAGATTACAAGGCCGAAATGTACCACAACAGTTCTGCATGTATATTAATGAGAGTTTTGTGATAGTAAAATGATATTTTTATGTTCTCGTAATTTTAAACTATCATATCTATGTAGCTCGGCTTGACAATAATTAAGGTGGTAATTCAAACAACCCATTTTGGGGTTTATTTGACAACCAGGAGCGCTCAGAAATAGTTCTTCTTCAGTCTAGTGTATAAACTTTCTGCCTGTATATGACCCATGCAGTGACGTGACTGTGTTTGTTTTTAGAATTTTTGTGTTATATAAGGGATATTTCATGTAGCTGTCAGTCTGTCATTAATTTTGAACTGATATACTACAAGGAATGTATCTAGTTAACAGTAGTACCCACCAACCTTTTGGCTATTTTTGTCAGATCAGTAGCTGTATTTGCTTATCATTCCTATAATGAAGCGCATGGAAACGGATGCGAGCTAAGTAACCACTAGAAAATACCCTTCACTCGGAAGATTACAATGTGTATAGACTTTAACATCTGTTTAAAGGCTTCACATGAGAAATGGAATTAATACTTAGAAACTAGGAGAAGATACCCTACGAATAAAATAATGATTCTTAGCTTTTCTCATAAAAGTATTTTTATTGTACACCTTACTTTCTAAGACAAAGATAGTGTAAAGAGAAACACCCTTTCGTGTTCGAAATAGCATATATTAGGTGTGTGGAGATACATCGATACGATATGAATATCTTATCGGAAAGCCGTGATACGATTTTATCGAAACATCGTCCGATATAATACGATTTAATTATCTTCACGAAATTTAAGAAGTTTTAAGTAAACATGCTGCTCGTACAGGAAAAAATAAGAATTTATAATTAAGTGTTTTTGTTAATAGTTTGCATTTTGATACATGGAGTCAAAGTAGTCATAGTTACTGCTCCGACCATAAAGTGATTTATAGCTAATCATCACCACCCACCGCTAACCCTTGGAATACTCTTTTATCAACGAAATTGTGGGATTGACCATCAGGTTATAATTCCCCACGGCTGAAAGAGCGAGTATGTTTGTTGTGACAGGGATTCGAACCCGCGACCCGAGTCGAGTGCTTTAACCACCTGGCCATGCCAGGCCACACAAAAAAGAGAAAAGGCACAGTACAAATATTCGACTATTAAGTATTATGTAAAAATGTTTTCTCTACTCGGAATTCTACGTGTTTAGAAAACACGTGTTTGAAAATTAATTTTAAATGACGGCGTATTTTCTGAATGTCTAAATAATTTTTGTATAAACCTTCTAAATTTTATCATAGAAATTTTAGTCCCAAATTTTATTAGTTGTGTTTTAACAACTATTGAAGACAATTTATTAACCAATTACATACACGTGTTTTTCATAGCAGTCAGGTGTTTTTAAGTGCTGGTTATTAAACTGTCTTTATAAAATTTAAAGAGCAAATACGTCGCTTATGTTTTTAATCTCTCTTTATGTAAAGCAGCTATACATGAGTTAACGAATACTTAAAAATGTTTTTCAGTGATAAAGGTAATACCGCTATCGGATTATTAATTCTTAATATAAACGACGTCATGATATAAGCATTCAGGCTACGGTTAAACTTAGTTCAAGATGACAGTATTACAGCTGCCACTTCCAATGTCGCTTTCAATTCGAAAGCTGTAGATTCTGAGGCTAGCAATAACGAACGCATATAATAGTTATCTCTCACATTAAACCCTAATCACTTGTCTTTAGCCAAAGAATGATAACATGACTGAATTTTGACCATATGTACACGATGTTCGTGAAGCATCCACATTTATAAATATTTTATCACATTTGCTTCAAACAGAAGCTTTTATTGAAATTCGAACAAGAAAGAAGAGAGAAAGTATGAAAATGTGCTTATATTATGAGTATTTAGACGGAGGCATATTTTTACTTAACCGTACTGCATTGTTTCGGCTTGTGGTAATTCCACGATCATGTGTTTGCCTGTAGAACAACTAGTTGTATGTGTTTTCTTAAAGCCCCAGGAATCTCCTATGTAAGAGCAGAATGCAAGAACAATGCATAAGGTTTATGACACAGTAACCTGTTTGTTTTACGGATAATGTTTGAAGTCCGAACTCCATCTCGGAAGATTACCAACCTTAACAAATGTTATGTACCGAAAAGATTAACGTCCTCAATCTAGATTTGGGTGGTTAGAGATTTAAACACTGTTACACCAGAGTTAATGTGGAGGCTCAGTAGATTTTTATGATGTTTACACACAGTCAGGCAAGTGTTTGAAATTAGGGTAAAACGAAGGGTACTTTATCGTCTTTATCCTTTAAACAGAATATATTGGCTGATTGAAAAGCACTTACTCAACCCATTATCCAGATTTTTCGCGAACGTCCACGCTCTGTAGCAGTTAAACAAATATGAAAAGTTTAGGCTAGACTTCTTACACAGAAAAAAGCACAAACAGAACCACAGGCATTCGTCCTATTGAAGCTTATCAAATTACTTTTCGGAAGGTTCTTACATGTAAATTGTGATGAAAAATAAACAATAATTAACATTAATATATCGTTATTAGTGAACGCTATTAAAAATTGCCTATTTTAGTGAAGCTACTGCTTTCTTTTTGTTCATCTCTTTGTCATTTAATTTTCCAGAATAAAAAGTACTTCTCTTCATCACATTCAGAGCCAAGCAATTCTAAGGTCTATTTACTGATCCTAAATTGCAGGTTCTAACCCTACGTTTGACGCAGTACAGATAGCTCAGTGTGTTGCTGTGTGCCTAAACAAATGTACAATTTCGACAAACGAAAGGATTGTAATATTTATAGGGCTTTTCAGTCAGGTTACTATATGGTAATTTAAAACGAAGTTAATTTAGATTTCATAATACTATGGCAATGCGCCCAATTTATTATTTTGTATTATACAACAGGTCAATTCGGCATTAAGTCTCTACGTCACAAATTACATTTTGGACTTTACCTTTGGTGAAAATAAAATAAATCTAATACAAATGAATGGGTTGAATTTTCTGTTGTTCCTCTCATAGGAAATGGATCATTAAGAATACTGGGATTAATACAAGTTAAGATGTCACGGTTGTATATAAAACTAAAATAATTCTCTTTTAGTTCTGTTATCACAGTATAGTTATGACAACTTCATTTTCGTTACCTCATGGTCTACCACAGTTCTTTACAAAGCTTTAAGTAATTGTCTCTTTTATTCAAAGTCCTATCAGATTGGTTCGATCAGGGGCGTAGATCCTGGGGGGATAGGTAGGATAAATCCCCCCTTCATTTTAGGTGGGGGTATGGTGCATACAATCATCCTCCCCTACAGTTTGGTCTGTTGAAATGTTTTATTGCATCACAGGCCTACAAATTGTGTGTTTGTTCTTGTGATTCTCGTGTTCTTACCAATCGAATTACATAATTAGGTCTAGATGTAGGCTTTTTCAGTAGCCGAAATATACATCTTTAATATAGGCGTGCTTCTAAGCTTTTCGATTTAAGCGATAGTTCGTAAGTATCAGTCAGTAGGCCTAAGTATACATGCAAGGCTTGCAAGCACTATCATAGAATCCACCATTTGTACGTAGAGTAAGATTAAGTAAAATTTTCACCACAACAGATTGAACAGAGCATGAAATTCGAAAATATTACTCCCAAGCGTAAACTCCTGTGATCTAAATCTGGCAAGTCATTTGTAGCTTGTAGTTGCATCAATCTTATGTGTATATTGTGCGGTTTTCCTACGCCATTTGTTCTTATGCATGTCTAGCCGGTTTTATTGTTGAACGCCTAACTCTCCTTAGCTGCCGAAGTCGCTGACCATAGTGTAAGTTTAGTGCACAGTTAACGACGGGTTTGGGCCACTCAGATCCAGACGCGCCCTACATCACCCCCCTCCACTCCCTTTAGTCTGAGCCTCGATTTTACAAGGCTCATTAGACCTGTGTTTGTGGTCCTTATCAATCCATGAAATTTCAGATTATCACCGCCCTCTAATAAAATGCTGATGCTACTTGTAAAAGAAAACTACATTCACATCACCCCAGGCTTAGAATGAAATAATGGAGATGTCTAGCCATCAAATACTAAGGAACATAGCACACGAAGTGCAGCAAAGTAAAATCTTTGCATTAATGGTTGATGACACTCAAGATGTTACAGGTGCCAAAAGGAAGATATATGTGTACGGTACGTAGATGAGAACCATGACGTCCATGAGACATTTCTTGGTTTGTTCAGTGTTTCCATACAACTGGTGAAACAATATCCTCGACTATACTTGATGTACTGACTAGACTCAATTTACCACTGTCAGTATTAAGAGCACAAACTTATGATGGAGCCGCTAACATGAGTGGTGCGTACAGTGGATGCCAGGCAAAAATAAAAGAGAAGCAACCATCAGCTTTGTTTTTTTCATTGCGGAGCACACAAGGCTAATTTAATAATGCAACATGCAGTTAAAGCTTGTGAATGTGTTTGAGATTCTATTCAGTGGGTACATGAACTTGGTGTCTTGCTTCAGAGGTCAGGCAAATACAAGATAATCTTTGAAAATATGGTATTGTCAGACAGCCACAATGGTCCAGTTAAATATGTCCGCCCACTGTGGTTGTGCCGCCTATCTGCAATTACATGTGCTAATGATCACTACAGTGACATTGTTGATTCTTTGTATGAATTAGCAAATGAAAAATTAGATGTAGCAGTGAAAGCTCGAGGTGTGCTGGACAGATTTGACAAAGGAAAGACAATTTTAGGATTGTTGATGGCTCAGCATCCATTAGTTGCATTAGAGGAACTAAACCGTACATTCCAAGCAAAATTAGCGACAGTATCTGGCATGATTGAAGCATCTGCAATGACAGTTGAGCAATTGCGGGTATTGCGAACAGAGGAAAATTACAAGATATTTGATGAAGCTGAGAAAAGGTAACTTCCCTAGATCTGGTGCCTATTGAACTACCACGCATTCGCAGAACCCCCAGAAGGATCACAGGTGATGGTTCAGCACACCATTCTGCAACAACTAGAGATTACTACAGAAGCCAATATTTTGAATTTGTGGACACAGTCATAGAACATCTGACCACTAGACAATGCAGGCAACAATGAATTGAGGCAATATCTGGCACTTAAAAACATGATCACATCTGGCAAGATGAACAACTCAGTTATAAACTTCTATCCAGAAATCTCTGCACAACGGCTCGAGCTTCAGTTGCCCATGTTCAAAGGAACAACAAAAGCAGTATCTCTGAAAGGTGTGAAGTATGCTCAGTGTAAAATGCATGAAACAAGCCAGCAGATGTTTAGTGAAGTGTTTTTTCTCATGAAAATTTTGCTTGTATGTCCAGTATCAAGCTGCGAATTGTGAACGCAGCTTTTCTGTATTAAGACGTGGTCAAGGTCAACTATTTCTCAGTGCCGCCTCAACCATGTGGCAGTTTGTCACACTCACAAAGATGAGATCGACAAGGTAAATATAGAAGAGCTTATGAAAGAATCCATAAACAGATCATCACAAAGGAGGTCTACATTTGGGAACATGTAGACAAGAGGACTAAATGAATCTTACTTCAATGAAAAGTATGAATAATTATGTGCTACATTGTATTGATGTGTAATTTTCAAGAGTTTGCAAAGACATTTTAATTTTTTTTATCAAACAACATGAACAGTTTTTCAGTAGATATAAACTTATCAAGGATAATTACTAATTTTATCAATATTTGAAAACTTAATTCATGCAATGTAAGTTATTAGTAACCTTGTCAAGTATAATGGTCATCTTTTATACTGTGCAGTGTGTAGGAATAAATTCATGTAGCAGTTAATTTATGATACATTTGTCTTTATATTTGTCTATTAATATTTTGAAAACTGTTCACAACACCTCACTTATACAAACCTACATGGAAACCTTGAAGTATCGTGGCAACAATATTACTCTGTGACTGCATGTTTACAGCTTTCAGGTTCACGTAATCAGAGATTACCAACTTGCAAATTGAACAGTCCACATAAGTGGTTGCAAAAATCATCCCCCGCATCGGGTGTAAAAAATGTACGCCCCTGGGTTCGATTACTTTAAAACATTATTTGACAAACTATTCTCTTTATATCTGTTAAACTGTAGAACTCACTTTAAATACTGCCGTTGCGAATAAACGGACAATCACACAGCCTAATTCACTTTCACTAACTTCTTTAAAAATCGCCCGTCACGACTAAACTATCAATCACTAAGTATAGATCTAATTATTCCTCACTTAACTTGCTTTCTTCTTTACATTGTTGGTCGCCTATTTATAAATGTTCAGACTAAAGCTTATTACTTTCGAGTCCTCTAGTTACAACATGGCCATATGGGTTAAGGTGCTTGACTCGTAATTCGAATCACGGTCGCACCAAACATGCTCGCCCTTTAAGCCGTGGGGGCGTTATAATGTGGCGGTCAATCCCACTGTTCCTTGGTAAAAGAGTAGCTCAAGAGTTGGCGGTGGGTGGTGATGCCTAGCTGTCTTCCCTGCAATCACACTTACACTCCTAAATTAGGGACGGCTAGCGCAGATAGCCCTTGAGTAGCTTTGCGCGAAATTAAAAAGCAAACAAAAACAAACAGTTACAACAATATTACACACAACGAAAAGAACTTAGAAACTTTGAGTAAGATTATATCAACATTTGGTAAAGTCTAGTACAAGAGTTAAACTGTTAAACCTAACATTATAACTTATGAAGAGTTATCTAACGGAATTTGTCATACCTATCGCTTTTAAAATAATTAGATTTTAAAAGTTGTTACGAAAACTAAATAACTACAAAACATTAAATCACAAAATAAACTAAATAAAAACTTTTATGCTAAACAGTATTGTATATCTAACAGATTTAATTATGATATAAATCGAAGATACTGATTATTACAGACCATTAAAAATAAGCACTGTTTAATGATAAAAACACTTTACGCTTCGTTCTGGCCTAGCATGGCCGGGTGGTTAAGGCACTCGACTCATTATCCGAGGGTCGCGGGTTCGAGTCCCCATCACACCAAACATGCTTGTCCTTTCAGGAGTGGGAGCGTTATAACGTGACGGTTAATCCCATTATTCGTTGGTAAAAGAGTAGCCCAAAAGTTGGCGATGAGTGGTGATGACTAGCTGCATAACCCCTTGTCTTACACTGCTAAATTAGGAACGGCTGACGCAGAAAGCCCTCGAGTAGCTTTGCGCGAAATTCAAAACAAACCAGTTCGTTATTTTTGAGTAATAAATAAATATATTTGTGAAAAGTAGTAAGGGAATGAGGATTTCCTGGTCGCAGATTTTAACCTGAACCATCAACCATTCTGGATTTATAAATTACCTTGCCACACTATAAAATTACTGAAAACAGCTTGAGAAGATTTATATATATTTACACTGGATGGTTACCAAAGTAAATTGTCTTTCGTCGTAAAGGAATAATTCAATTTATTTTGATGAAATATTTTCAATTTGGTCCATCATGGCTAACAACGATAAAGTTCGGGGTTCAGTCTTCGCTGTAGACACAGCACAGATAACAGTTCATTGTGAAATTTTGTGCTAAAGTAGAAACAAACACTATAATAAGATTACGGGATTTGAGAAAATGAAATGCAAGAATGTGATTGTAAAAAAATGTTTTAGATGTTAATAAAGTGACTGTTAGCTCGGTTGTAATTGGAGAATAAGTTTCCTTCTCACAGTAGCAGCTGAAATGATTGGTCAGATCGTGTCTTGGTGTTTTAAACATTAATTAGTATAAGCATAATTAAGACTACGCTTTTCATGCCTGGCTTCCATATGTTAGATAAACTGAAATGTACGTAATTGCACTGTCCAGTTTTCCCGATAAACGTGCTATGGCTTCAAAGGGATTCAACGTTTTGCTAACAACTGTTTGAGACACTTACAACGATCTTAAATCAATCTGCTGTAATTGGCTGGCTTTCAGTAATTCATACAGGTATATTTTGTGAAGATTGAGCATTTTAAATTCTGTTATTCACTTCAAAATAACAGCCAACCAGTAAAAGTGACTCGTGACGTCTGTATACAAGAAAATGAAAGACCAATCAATTGAATGCCATATCATGTGGCTAATTTCCATAACAATGGATTTGAGGTATGCGCTGCAAACGTAATTTTACAACACTGGCTTAGTCTTTTCATAAATATATCTCATTATTCATGAATTAGGGGAAAATTCATCTTTCAATTACTAGGATCTGTATATTAATTATTTCATAAACTATAACTATGTTAATTCATTGCCTTCCATAATGCCCCAGTGAGAGAGCGGAATGTCTAGAGACATACAACGCATGAAACCGGGTTTCGATGCCCGTGGTGGGTAGGGCAAATATAGTCCTTTGTGTTACTTTTGCTTAATTACAAACAAACAAACAATCTCTTCAAATGTGTTGTTATCCGTTATAATCTCAGTAAATATCGAAATCGTAGAACAGAATGTGATTTTGTTTACTTCTGGTTCCTTAATGAATCGTAAGCCGAATAATACAACTCAGCGCTTTTGTTCTATATGATTGGCTGTAAAATATGTAGTCTGAATTCAGTGACAAGCGTAATTTTAGAAACAATGTAATCAACCTCAAAATGGCATGGTTTAGAGCCACGAACGAGCACATTTTCATAAAACTATCAAATATTTTGATTGTAGGGTCCTGAAATGGTTGTTTAGCTGGTCATTCTTTTTTTAACAAAGTCATGTTGGGCTATCTGTTGCGTCTATCGTTGGGAATCAAACCCTGCATTTTAGAGTTGTAAATCGTTAACTTTACCCCTGTCCCACCAAAGGACGTAGACCTTTTCTAGTAAACACAGATTATTAAACAAAAACAAGGGGGACTTTTCAGAAGTTTGATATCTTTTATAGACTTCTTGTAAAAGTTGCACATGGGCTAAATGCATATAGCCTTCCATAATTTAGAATTGATACTTTGCAGTTAATAAACATTACTCACCGCTAAACCTTGGGCTTCTTGTTTCTTACCAAATGGTTGGATGTGACCGTCATTTAATTTATAGTTTTCTTACAAAATCAGACTAAGGAGAACAGCCATGGCATGCTAAGGACTGAACCTCGTACGCCCTATGTCCAATGATCAAGTGTTGTGCTCAGCAGTATAATGAATTAGAAGATAAGTGATTTCTGCACTAAGACAAAATGTTCTGCATTACTCAAACCTGGGTTTTGAACTTGAAGTTACGTTGTTTCATAGTTTGGAATAATAAGTAATATTGTGTAAAGTATTAGTTGAACTAAGAGTTCGATACGTTATTGATGATAACATTCATGAAATGGGCGTAGCCTGTTGGTAAGCATCTTGGCCAATGTATAAAAAAAATTCGATGTACAAGCTGATATACGGTGCCCCAAAACACTGCATTTTCAGTTGTGGGTGTTTCAAATATAGTAATATATCTGGGCACTTGCACAAAAGTAGTTAAATATTAGGCCACTGGTGTTGCTGACTGGTTATCGCCTTCCAGTGGCTCAGCGGCATTGTCTGCGGACTCACACCGCTAAAAACCAGGTTTCGATACCGGTGGTGGCAGAGCACAGATAATCCATTGTGTAGCTTTGTGCTTAATTCTAAACAAACTGGTTGTTGTCATCTCTCTCATTGATTAGTAGTTATAAATTAAGGTTAACTCCGTCTACACTTTAGGAGTTTCTTACCTGGCTATTTAATCCCGCACAAGTTACATTCTGACTGAATATATCAATATTATCATATGCCAGCATACTATACGCTCTCAACACCAGTATTTAATATCTAAACAAAATACAAATTGTGTAGTCGAAATATCGACTGTCGGTCAAGGGGGGGGGTCTCTAAAATCCATTTATCTTAATTATCTAAAGAAATGGAATTTTCAAATAAAGTGTCACAAAAATGTCTTGTGGGAATTATTACAGTAAAGTGAATCATACTATATAGAAATAGATAGTAATGTTTTCTGTTGGCAGGTTAAGTGATACCTCATAGTCAATATTTATTAAGTTATTGTGAGATTGACTGCAATTTATGCTCTGTGAAAAAGCTATTGTTGTTTTAATAGAAAATTTCATGTTTTCTCTGGAACAGAGCTAACAAAATACATACTAGTTTCATTTTCACCTTTGAAGAGGGCCATACTGATGGTTAAAATTTCAGTTGGTTTCTTTAAACATTTTAATAAATACTTGAACTAGTTCGATCACTTCATAAAGTGACTGATTATTTAAATTTCAAGGTATCAACTAGATCTGTTCTTTCAAAATGTTCGCGTTATTAATCATGGTCGTTATATTTTTGTTTTGTTTTTATATTTTCAAAAATATTCAAATATATCACGGATGTTCATGTCTGAAAGTAATTATCAGTATTACTGACCCTTCAGAGCTTTACTGTAAACAACCCTGTGCCAAAACGAGAAATATTAGTAAATGTAAGTGTTAAATATTTTACTTTGCTGCAGCATTTGAAATTAGAAGACAAATAACATAAGCATAGTTATTCACGCAATTGGTTAGTAAATATTGTAGCGTTATCTGGTGATACATCTGTATACATTTTTTCGCTCCTGTATATTTTAATTGCATAATGTTTTAAAATATTTCTTTGGATGATTTGACTATCTATTACAAAAATACTCAGTATTTGTCCGTTCTGAAAATTCGCATACATCTTACAATGTAAATACACATGTGTACTCCCATTTCATTCAAGTTGATGCTGCTCAAAGACGGTTGCAAGCGTACTTTAGTGGCCATTTTGTACAACAACGTACTAAAATATTATTAAATTTTTTAAGAGGACTAACTTGTAAGTTTATTTATTAATAATATTAGGACAGGTAAAGTTTAGTTCTAAGTAAATTAAAGCAAAAAACATATGCTGCAGTGTTAATTTATCTCTTTATCGAATACGGGCCGTACTTAGTAAAGATTTAACTGATGTTAGCTCTAAAATTTCAATGTCTGCGGTTAGAATTCTTTTGTTTTTTTTTTATGTTTGTTTTTAGAATTTCGCACAAAGCTACTCGAGGGCTATCTGTGCTAGCCGTCCCCAATTTAGCCGTGTAAGACTAGAGGGAAGGCAGCTAGTCGTCACCATTCACCGTCAACTCTTGGGCTACTCTTTTACCAACGAACAGTAGGAATGACCGCACATTATAATGCACGCACGGCTGAAAAGGCGAGCATGTTTGGCACAACAGGGATTCGAACCCGCGACCCTCAGATTAAGAGTTGAGTGCCCTAACCATCTAGGGCCTGGCATGGCCTACCGCGTAAGGCGTTCGACTCGTAATCCGAGGGTCGCGGGTTCGAATCCTGGTTACACCAAAAATGTGACAAATTTAGTCACATTTAGTCTTACACTGCTGAATTAGGGACTGCTAGCGCAGATAGCCCTTGAATAGCTTTGCGCGAAATTAAAAAACAAACAAAGAAACATAAATGTGAATGTAAGAACGTCATCGTTTGTATTTATTTTGTTGAAGAAAATATCAGAATATGAAAGCTTACAAATTTTGAATTGTATAGAAGAACAAGAACAATAAGTTCCTGGCGTAGATTGTTTTATAAAAAACGTCAGTTTCATTATTTTTTAAATCTAGGAGTCATTAACTTCATAAACAGGAATAGGGTAGTGATAGATCATACTAACTCTCTCTCAGTTGGACTCCGAAGGGTTGAAAGTATGCCACTAAAATTAGCTGTGCAACTTGTTATTTATATAATGTACCAGAGACGAAATACCAATAAACTCATCAGTGGTCAGTTGTTTGTCCTGCATATAACAGGAAATAATCAATTTCAAATGCTTATAGGAAGCAGCAATATGAAATTTTCTATTAAGACAGAACGGTCATAGCTATGCAGTTATACAAACGCCCTGATTCGCTTTCCATTCCGGTTAAATCGCACCATATACTTTGGAGCCATGAGTGCGTTATAAGAGTATTTGTTTGTTTGTTTGTTTTGAAATGTCGCACAAAGCTACTCGAGGACTATCTGTGCTAGCCGTCCCTAATTTAGCAGTGTAAGACTAGAGTGGAAGGCAGCTAGTCATCACCACCCACCGCCAACTCTTGGGCTACTCTTTACCAACGAATAGTGGGATTGATCGTCACATTATACACCCCACGGCTGGGAGGGCGAGCATGTTTAGCGCGACGCGGGCGCGAACCCGCAACCCTCGGATTACGAGTCGCACGCCTTAGGCGCTTGGCCGTGCCAGGCCATTATAAGAGTAACGTTCATATTTCGTTATTCGACTAGAGTAGCCCAAGGATTAGCGGTTAGTGTTCTTGACTAGCTTTCTTCTCTCTAAAAAATTTGAGACTTTGGACCTAAGATGCAGCTAATATTCAAAATAATTACAACACAATTGCCATGTAATATTTTATAGTTTACCTAAGATAGATTCGGAACACCGTGAAATACAGTTGACACACGGTCCTTGTGACCTGATGCTCACCATTGCTCCTGCTTCTTTCTAATATATCAGTTCAAACTTAGAGAAGGTTATCTCTTCACGAATATTCAAAACAAACAAATTTATTTATTTATAAACATGTGGTCTCGTTTTCAAAACGATATGCAACACTTATTTGTGAAATAAGCATGCGCTGCTCTTTCTGTCCGCATACAAGCAGATTACTGTTGAAATAAAGTTTCTAAAGGACTCTGTAAATTATAGACGATCACGCTAATATTTCCATTTTCTTCCCTCAGGAGACTGCCTTGCACTATATGAAGGTTACGAGGACACGGAGAGCTAGTTATTTACATAAATCATACAATAGTAGCAGCCTGATTATAATCATTAAGAAATTATCTGCTGAAAGAAACATATTATTTATGTGGTTTTCAATTATACGACGATATGTATATGTAATCCTTTCCTGTTGCTAAACAACTTATATATAATTTTATTTTTTAAATTGGTATTGCATAGCAATATGACAGTTTTCTCTCAAGTTCTGTTAATTTGATGTCAAGTGTTCTCCTCAGGTGATAAAGAGAAAAGGTAATACAGAGATATAAAACTGTCCTAATATTAAATTTATAATGAATCCACGATTCACGTCAACAAGCCGCAAAATCGTGCTTTATACTTGGATAGGATACCTTGTTCTGTAAGGAGCTTCGTGTGCATTATAAGAGTGACAGTGAAATACTATTTAATTAATAGAGCTTAAGAGTTGATGGTGGGTGATGTTGATTAGTTGCTTTTCTTTTAGTCTAACTGTTCAGATAGTACAGATAGTCCTTGTGTAACTTTGTGCAATTTTCCGAAACAAACCGCTACAAGCATATTTAGAAAACAAATGTAGTCGTAAGTTTGTTGTAAATGTATATAAATTGTATGCCGTAATATTTGTTTTAGAACACTTTCTATGATCTCTGTTTCATGTATTTTGCTGTTGTTATCTCGGTTTTGGTTTTAAACACCTTAGTGAGGTTTAAGACGTTCCCTTTAATTAGAAACTAATGCGCATCAGCCTAATATAGTTTTGTTGCATCACTCAACGTGAAGATTAATTATTTTTATAAATTACCTTTATTTTTACAGGATACTTTCTTTTCCAGCAAATATTATACAATAATAGGTATCAGCATTTGTTGTCTAATTTTTTTTCACATATTCAGATTTATTGCTAAAATACTTGTGCATTTCTCGCATTTTCATTCTATTGTCACGAAAGAAATAAGGTAAACTTCCAGATTTTTTCAGAACTCAAGAATGCTTTTCTGTCTCCGAAAGGAATGTTGAAATATTAATTTCGACCAATTCAACGCTTGCTAGACACTGGATTTTTATAGCCGATGTGTGTCGTATAATGTATCGCTATTCCCTTGTGATTTAGAACCTTTTGCCACTGGGTAAGGTAAAACTGTATTACTTTCATCAAGGTTATGGGTGACTTTATGATCGCTGTATATATATACAGTGCACAAAACAGAAACGCAGACGTTTTAAATGAATAACATAAAATATCCCAATAAAAATACAAAAAATGCTATATCGAAGATTATGGCCAACATCTGTCAAGGTGTTTTAGGATAATATAGATACTTATTTTTATTTTTTTTATAAAACTCTTCTTTTTTATATACAGAAATAAATTAAATACCTTCCCCAAACTGTCCGATCTTTAACACTGCAAATATTACTTGTTTAACAACTCATACGTTCTAATTAATTGAAACAAATAAAATAACTGGTGAACCAGTACGGGATAACCTTATTACGGTTTTATACCTTGAAATGTAAACACGTGTGAATAAATATTAAACACTTTATGCTTCGTGTCATCTTGCTGTGGTACAACGCTCTGTTTCTGATCTGCAAAAAAATATTTTATTTTGAGAAAATGAGTCATTAATCTATACAGTCGACGGTTGCTACCAAGTCATTTAAGACAGTTATTGAACCTTGCATTATAGCTTTGAAGTATGACATGATATGTTTATAAGCAACAATAAGCGGATGGATAATCTATGTATAAAAACAAGTAGTAAAATGATGCATTTCGTCCCTATAGATATTGCTTAATAAGGTTGTGTACTTTAATTTAGAAGCTTATATATATACACGTGTGTCTTACTGCATCAAGTGTTTCAAGTAACGTGATGTAAGGAGTGGTTTAAGGCTACAGTATTGTTGAAAATATAGGAAACTACTTGAACGATACAGAATATACATCAGAGTCGATTATTGAGTTCATTACACTGGAGTCCGATTTTGAAGGTAGCGAGTTTGTTAGTTCGGTTGTATGTTAATTTAGCTTTCTTAATATTGAGCTTGTGTTTCAACCAAGCACTAGAGAAAATAAAAACTGCCAATTAGTAAGGAAAAGCGAATTTCTTGTTCGTTTGTTTGTTTTAGAATTTCGCGTAAAACTACACGAGGGCTATATGCGCTAGCCATCCCTAATTTAGCCGTGTAAGACTAGAGGGAAGGCAGCTAGTCGTCACCATTCACCGCCAACTCTTGGGCTACTCTTTTGCCAACGAACAGTAGGAATGACCGCACATTATAATGCACGCACGGCTGAAAGGGCGAGCATGTTTGGTGCAACGGGGATTCGAACCCGCGACCTTCAGATTACGAGTTGAGTGCCCTAACCATCTGGTCATGTAAGGCCCGAACTTAATGTATTAGCATCTATTGCTAACATAGGTCTACCAGCAAACGTCAATAATGTTAACTTACAGATTCTGAAATTCAAAACAAAACCATTTTGTTATCATTAATTGAACTAACTATATATTATTTTTTTTTTTACCAAATACTACAAAATAATCCGTCAAACAACAGAAGCAATTACAGCGATATGTTGTCCAAGTTGTCAAAGAGATGACACGGTTTGTCTATGTAGAAATGGCTATTGGTATGTTATTTAACATACAATATTCAACATACCAATAAATGACAAATTTTCTGTGTAAAAATTACTTATTATGGTATTCAACATATCGTAAATGAAACATTTCCTCTCTGTAAAAATTATTTATGGTAAGTTGAATAACATGATTTAATATATTATCGAACTTACCAGTAAATGACATTTTTTATTTATCTAAAACGACTTATTTTATCGAACCTACCAGCAAATGACATGTTTTATGTGCCTAAAAATGACTTATTTTATCCAAATTACCGGTAACTTGATACATTTTCTCTGTGAAAATGATTTACTATGTTACCCAATTTACTACTGAAAAGACACGTTTTCTTTGCAAAAAAATTGCTTACTACGTTATCCATACTTAAAAAGCGCACAAAACTGTATTTTAAAATAGTATTTCAAAGGACGTAAAATCGTGTTTCACTTCAGAGAATAAGTACATATTAAACACGCACGTCTGGGAAACTAAAACTTATTTAACACAACGTTTCGTTCAACTGTTTTTCTTCATCGTGATAGCTGTTGTATAATTCAGAAGGAATGAATAACGATAGACAGTATATATTTAACTCCGGATAAACTGTTGCTATAACTCCGAGATAATGCGAACGGTACAGTGGAGTCAAACAAAAATAATTATCTTGTGTATAAGTGTAGCTTAGATTTCTGAAGCTTTCGTAAAAGAAATCAATAAGAGATGAAGATATTTAACCGGCTATTGGGGGGATGGAAGTTGAGTCATGATGATGGATAGTTCAATTCTTGCAGTATGCGTATGCTCGTTTTTGTAAGTGAGCTATTTGTTTACCGTGAAATATATATTGTAGCCCTAATATGAATATGGTTATATGTTCTTTAAAATACTATATATTGAACCCGTGTTTACTCGATTCTGCACTTTGGACATTGGCACTAGAGCAGAAATATGATGTGATAGAATGTATGGCGGATACTTCCGGCGAGATTAGCTTTTATGGTGAATACATAGATATATGTATGTGTTTTGCTATAGCAAAGCCATATCAGGCTATCTACTGTGTTTACAGAGGGGAATCGAACCGCTGATTTTAACGTTGTAAATCCGAAGACCCACCGGGGGAGTATGATGAATACTCCCAGTGAGAGTAAGTTTTATGGGACCACTCCTCATGATTATATATTTTATGCAACATACTTCCAATGAGAAAAAATAAGAAATAGACCTCCTTAAAACTTTGCTGATTACAAAACCCAAGATTACATAATGTAAATTAGGCCTTGCGGCACCTAATTTGTGTAGTCTTAATGCCAAGTAATTAATCATTTTTAGAAAATGAAACGCTGTATTACCGCATGTGAAGTGCAGATACTGATGCGAGTTTATACCATTAGGGTTAATTACAATGACGCCTTAAGGGTGTAGTGAAATTTTGGTATAAGGTTATGTACAAAGTTAACAAATAAACAACTGCATGTACGTAAGAACATTAGTTGAAGACAAATCATTACAGGTTAATACTACAATTTCAATATGCACTGACTGTGTAGTACATCGAACTGTTCAAAACTAAATGTGTTTATATTGCGTTATGGTTTTTCTCATCAAAATCTGGAGTAAACAAAGTTTATTTTGTGTTATAGTTTTGTCATTACATTGTGTTTTTTTGTATAGTTAAAATCTAGAGTAAATAACGTTTATATTGTGTTATTCTATAGTCATTAAAACCTGGAGTAAGGAAAGTTTATATTGTGTTATTCTATAGTCATTAAAATCTGGAGTGAGGAACGTTTATATTGTGTCATTATATAATCATTAAAACCTGAAGAAAGTTTATAGTGTGTTATTCTATATTTATTAAAACCTGAAGTAAGGAAAGTTTATAGAGTGTTATACTTTTATTATTAAAATTTGTAATAAGAAATTAACACTGTTTTTACTGAGATTAATTCGTATTTCATACTTTCATATTTTCACTTATTATTACTATAAATAAAATTAGACGTAAAGTAATAACATTTGGCTAATAATTGAAGATACATACTTCTCAGCTTTGTATTTTAGCTTTCCTAAACGATAGTTATCTTAACAAATAAAGGTATTTAATGACTGGTAGCTTTTTAATTATTTAACTCATAACATATATATTAGTATTTATGATAATTATATTGTTATAATATTAAATAACATAAAATGTTGAGTTATGTTAACGTGTAATGTAATATTTTATTTGTAAAATAGCATATGAATCAGAAAGGGCAGGAATTTTGACTTGATAGGCTTCCTTTATCGTTTTAAGAGTGGGTGTTTATGTTTACTGAAATTAACCCAAAGCTACTCGACGGCCATCTGTGTTTGTCGTCCATAATCGTGAAATGGTACCTCATAGGGAAGGCAAACAGTCAGCAATGCGTATTTCTAACTATTTTAACCAACAAAAAAGTGGGATTAAACGTAATTTTTAACGACTCCATGATTGAAAAAGAGAAAATATTCGGTGTTCGGGTTTTATCTATCGACCAGCAGGTTTCGATTCGAGCGCCCTAACCACCAACATGCCGGGCTGTACAAAAGTGAAAAGATCCGATGCTACCTAAATCAAGCTGAATTGAACCATTTTAATAAAAATATGAGATGAATTTGTTCTACATATGGCTGGTATGAGTATTAAAACTTTTATTAAAATAAAATACAGAAAAACGTTTCGACTTACTTAGGTCATATTTAAGTTAACAAAGAGGATTTGCAACTGATCGTTTGTGGGCACATGTCTTAGTGACGAGAGTATAAATGTGTACGAGACTGTAGAGGGCGCTGCAGCTAAATGTTAGGTTATTAATTAGTATAGGTATAAAGGTGCTCCTTTATATTGGTTTAATTTTGGTTTGAGTTCTTGTATAAGCAGATCTTACTTTGATTTTGCGTTTGTTTATATTTGTTTCCCTACTTAGTATGCTGGTATTTTCTATGGTTATGTCGTACCTTTTGATTTCCAGTATTTAAAAACGTGCGAACGCGTTTTCTTGTGTTCTTTGAAGTTGGTTCCTATTTTTCTGCTTCTTTCTCCATATGAAAGTCGTGGCAGTTGTTGCATTGTATTTTATAAATAAAATTGGCGATGTGTTTGTCAGTGTAGTTTTTATATGCTATGGATTTTAGTTTTATAGCTGGTTTTTGAATTAATTTAGTGTTTAATAGAATGGTGTGTTTTGTTGTAAGTTTTTTTCTAAATGTTGGCTATTTTTCTTTAATATTAGGAATATGTGGTGTGCATCATTGTAAGGTTTTATAGTTTGTTGCGTCTTTGAATGTAATATTTGTTTCTATTTTTTTTTACATTGTTTTGGTCTAGATGGATGTGTACACGATTTTCAACGGTTTTTGAAGGAAATTTGTTGGTGTTGATGAAGTGTTGTTTTATTTGGTTGATTTAATCATTAATTTTATCGGGTGACCATAGTTTTATGGCTGTGTTTATTTGGTTTCTTAGTATGTTGAGTTTTGTTTTGTTTCATGTACTGAGTCCCAAGGAATGTATAGTCCAGTATGGGTGACTTTTCTGTGAGTTTCTGTTTTGAATTGTGTATCGGTTTTGTAATCTTGAGGTTGAAAAGTGCTATTTGTTTAGTTTTCTTCCTGTTCACAGGTCAACTTAATGTTGGGGTGTATAGAGTTAATGTGGTTGAAAAACTAAGTATGTGTTCTGTAGATGTGAATCCAGCAATTGTATCATCAATATACTTGTATCAGTATAGTGGTGGGAGTAAGACTGAATTGACCGCTTGAGATTCAATCTGTGTCATAAAAATGTCGGCTGGAACTGGTGACACGGGACTGCTCATACTTAAGCCATTTATTTGTACATAAAGTTAATTTTGGTGCTAGTGAATTCTATAAGAGTTGCTAATTTCTTGGTGGTATGTGTATTAATGGGTTAGGGTCTTGGATGTAAAGTTCTAAAGGAATCTTACAAGCTTCGGTAGTTGGGACTTCTGTGAAGAGGTAGATTACATCAAAACTGGCCACTAAGGCTTTGTGGTTTGTTGATAAAGAAGAGATTCATGAAGATAATTTCCTGAAATGTAACATTTGCTGGTCTCATTTTTTATGGGTTGTTGGTGTTGAATAAAGGACATACAATAATAGCTAATAATAATGTGAACCATAAAAGCTGTTTTCGCTGGCTGGTTACATAGCTGCAGTCGAAGGTTACAGAATTATGAACGGTGACATGCTTATCTGGTTTTCACTCTGACAACTGCAATCCGATGGAACTCTATAATTAGAAGAAAGAGTCTATTTGTTTGTTTTTTGTTCATAGTTAAACATAAAGCTACAAAATGAACAAAATATCTGTGCTCTGCCCACCACAGATACCGAAATCCGGTTTTTAGTGCTGTAAGTCTGGAGGCATAATACCGTGCCACCAGGGGGCAGGAGAGCATGAACTGAACTTTTATAGAGAATAAATTTGACTAAAGACCTAAAGAGTGAATTCATGGGGGAGCACCTGATTACTGTGCCTAATTAATGTGACACACATTAATATTTTGTTCTTTAAATTCAGTTCAAGCGTATTACACTATTGTGTATAGATTACGATAAATTTTTAATAAGCTTAAATATATTATATTATACTTATATATGTATTAATGTATCAGTTTCTTAATTAATTGTGATGAAATTTCACTGATATATGCAATAAAACTTCACGATACTAATGACACTTGCAAGGGTAGACAAAGGGGACATTTGCCCCTTCCTCCTAGCATGCCAACAATGGTTTCCAAAAGTGTGTCAGGCGTGGCATAGCCAGGTGGGTAAGGTACTCGACTCTTAATCCGAGGGTAGCGGTTTCGAATCACCAACACACCAAACATGCTCGCCCTTTCAGCCTTGGGGGCATTATAATGTGACGTTCAATCCTACTATTCGTTGGTAAAAGCGTAGCTGATTATAGGCATTTAGCCATGTCTCTATCTGACTACCGTGCAGCTTGACAATAGCCTTGTAGTGTAGTTTCCAAACTCTGTCATGAGTTTGTCAAATCTGAAGGAAACAACTTATCTATGCATTCTTTCATAATTCATGTAGCACACGTCTTCGTATAGAATACGGTGAATACTCATTTAATTCTTCAGCTGCTTGAGGTATGCTAAAAAAAATGTGTTGTGGAAGAATGTTGCGTACACCTGACGTGTGTCGCTTTTTTTTTGACAGCTCATAGCATTAATTCTGGATGCTAACCTTTCATAGAACTGCTCTTAGCTTATGACGACTTCGTTACGACTTCCTGCAGGGCTCATTCTAGAAGGCCTTGGTAGCGTAAGTTGACCCATATTCATATGATTTGTAATGCTATTAAGTACAAGGAATCTTGGTTAACGTTTTCAAATCCTCAAAAGATCAATTTTACATGAGGATAAATCACATAGTGTTAAAACATTAAGTATTCAAACAATACATACAGGTTGGCCCGTAAGTCCCTACCCATTCATATGTTATCATGTTATATTCAATTACGCATGCATTATAAAATTGTTTCTTTTTCTCAGAAAAATATGGCTGATGTTAGCCTATTTTGAGGAAAATGTCTCACAGAACATGTCGTCGCATAATATTATGCAGCGAGAATGAGGGACAGCACACAGATACACTGGATACATGAGATATATCGATGGGTAGGGACTTACGGGCCACCCTGTAGGTGGGGCAACAAACTCATATTAATTTTTAGGACATCAATCTCATATTAATTTTAACTCAAAATCTGTTTAGTTGAAGTTTAGAGCAAGAGTTTCATGCAATAGACAATATGTGCAATGTTAATGACAGGACAAATTAAGTTAAATAAAGTCTAATGATATATTCAAACAGAGAATATGTTTTGTGTTTTATCTCTAGGTTTGAATCCCCACCGAATACGTTTATATATCAAGTCAACTGTGAAAGAGATATTTCATACTGTGTATAAATATTTCTTTACCAAATAAATTAACAGCCGTTCCTAATTTTGAGCTAGCCAACAGTACCCATCATTGATACTTGAGCTATTATTATATGACCGAATAGTGGAATTTGGCCGTTCATTTTTACGGCACACCCAAGAACTCTTAAACTTAAAAATAGCTATTAAAATAACTCGAAATGTTATGGTCGTACTAGACGTTGAGGTGGAGACAAAAATAAAATCGGTATTTAACCATTGAAAATAATCTAGTTATTCAGCTGGCCGACAGACAAAAGGATTTAGATGTTTCACAAGATATGTGGATTTTATTTTTCAGTCATTGTAGAATAGATTTAGATTTAAGAAGATTGTATGGATGAAAGGATATAAGTTTATACAGCAGGAAAAATAAACTTATTCAACGTATCGATTTCTTTAACTAGTGAAGAAACGATTTGTTTTCATGTTTTCGAAATGTCTATAAAAGGATGTGATACCGTCTGTTTCTTCTGATATTCCGACTTTGATTTTTTTTTTCCGAAAGCAAAACCGCACTTTAACAGCATTTGGGATTCTAAGCTTAAGGAAATCATAATATAACATTAAAAACAAAATAAAACACTCATATCTCTCGCATTGATGCCTTAATAAAAGAAATGGTTGTACGGTTGTCAACCAACTCATCATCACAGAACTAGGTTTGCTCAATGACACTCAACATCGATTAATGATTCTTTTTTCTTTTTGAGTATTGTATAATATTTTAAAGTAGGCTTAAAGAATTCTATAGTAGAGTGCAAAAATGTTAGGACAAGATAATATTTTATCCTTACTTACATTTTATGGGGCTACTTCTTCCATGTCATTACAGAGTGTACATTTCAACACTATGGTAATTCTTCACTGATCCCCGTTGACAATTGATTGGTCAAGTTGAGAATATATATCATTCTTTAGAATTCCCATATACTTGTACCAAGGGCATGTCAAAAGAGTTCTGACCTGAATGAACATACTGATCAAATTTAGCGTCTGTCATGGTACCGCATGCATTGTCTTAACTATGTACCAAGGAGCAAGCATATGGTACCAGTATACGCTAGAAAAAATCAGTTTAATAGCATTTCACGAATTAATTTTGATAAAAACAATGTTTACCACTATATTAGATTTTGTTGTCATTCCACAACAAAAAAAAAGTGTAGAGAAGTGTCAGTAGAGCAGAGAGTTCGCCTAAAAGCTGGTTGATGCTGGTTGGACTCTCTGACAAATTTCTGCAGACTCATCAAATACTGTCAAGTACATTCTAGATCATGAAATACAGACAGGTAAATTTGAAAATAGCGAAAGGTTAGAACTCAATGGTACTGATGTTAGGTGTGTTTCTTTATTCAGCCTTTCTGACAGAAGTAAGACTGTCCCAAATCTCAAGCATCAGGTAAACGACCATGTACCTAACGACAGAAAAGTGTCCAGATTTACAGTATCAAGAAGACTAAAAGAGAATGGAATATCTGGTGATGTAGCAGTTAGAAAAAAACCTTTATTTCCACTTCCAAATGTCATCAAAATATTTGAATTTGCTATAAAGTACAAAAACTGGGCTATTGATGATTGGAAATATATTTTGTTCAAAGAGTAGGTTGTAAGTCCGGCAGAAGTAAGGTAAAAGATACTCATCTCAATGCACAACACCTGCCATGAAGAATGGAGAAGGCAGTGTGATGGTTTCAAAGTACACTGCTGGCCAAAATCTTAAGACCAATGAACATCAAGAAAAAATATGCATTTTGCATTGTTAGACTCAACCACTTATTTGAGTAGAGCTTCGAAAAATGAAAATAAGAAAAGGGAAAATAAAAAGAAAACACTTTTAGCATTTAATAGGGAAAAGGAGAACACTATGAAATTAGCCTAAATACTAGCTGGTCAAAAGTTCAAGACCATACCAAAAAGAAGTCCTAAACAGGGTAGAAAATGCCGAACAACAGGTCTCAGTAGTGAGTTGCACGGCCGTCATTTCGAATAACTTCAAACATTCACTTTTTCATGGTCGATATAAGCGTCTGCAGAAGGTTGGCTGGAATGTTATTCCAAGTGGTGAAGATGGCTTCACGAAGATCATGCACTGTTTGTAATTGACGTCCATTTCTATAGAATTTCTTTGCCATCCACCCCAAACATTTTCAGTGGGGTTCAGTTCGGGCGGACACGCTGGATGGTTCAAAAGAATGACGTTATTCGCCATGAAAAAGGTCTTTGTCCTGCGAGCATTGTGAGTTGCAGCATTGTCCTGCTGAAAAATCCAGTCATTTCCTCACAAGCGAGGGCCTTCAGTCAAAAGGATGCTCTCTCCAACATGCCAATGGAGCCAGCTGCTGTTTCACGCCCCTGTATAACCTAAAGCTCTATTGTTCCATGGAAGGAGAAAATACCCCAGAATATGATGGAACCTGCTCCACTGTGTCGTGTAGAAAATGTCTCCAGTGGGATATTCTTAACGTGCCAGTAATGTTGGAAACCATCTGGACCATCCAGGTTAAATTTTTTCTCATCAGAGAACAAAACTTTCTTCCACTTTTCTACGTCTCATGTTTGGTACTTCTCAGCAAAGTTTAACCGAGCTGTTTCGTGCTGTGGAAGGAGGCGTGGCCTTTGAAGACGTTTACGGTTTTTAAAGCCTTTCTCTCTTAGATGCCGTCTTATTATTCTTGAGCTGCATCCCGCGTCCGTAAGGGCTTAATCTGGTTTGACGATCGGCTGGTGTCTTGCCGGACAACCCGTCGAATCCTCCTGCTCAACGTCGGCGAAATTTTCTTAGGCCGACCACTTGAAATTCTCGTTCCGTATCCCTCAGGGTCTTTTAAGAAATTTGCAACAGCAGTTTTACTACGCCCAATGTTACCAGCGATGGCATGTTGAGAGAGACCTTGCTTTTGCGGCTCGACAATTCTGCCACGTTCAAACTCTGTCAACTTTTTAGCCTTTGTCATGATTTTACCCAATGTAACACAGGAGATGTCAGTGAGAGATGTTGACAACGCTAATGCTTGAACACGAATGACTAACTTTCGTTCCGTGTTTACCGATTAATGCTTCGTTTCAATATGGTCTTAAACTTTTGACCAACTAGTATTTAGGTTAATTTCATAGTGTTCACATTTTCCCTATTAAACGCTAAAAAAATTTTTATTTTTAATTTTCCCTTTTCTTATTTTCATCTTTCGAATCTCTGCTCAAATAAGTGGTTAAGTCTAACAACGCAAAATGTATATTTTTTCTTTATGTTCATTGGCCTTAAGATTTTGGCCAGCAGTGTATATTTCTGCTAAAATTAAGGAGATACTTGCAAAATAGATAGAATAATGACACAGCGTTAGTACCATCAGATCGTGCATGATCCGTAACAATATACTCAGTAATTTGCGTATTATTGGTAAAAGATTCTACTACCAAGAAGATAATGACCACTCATCCAACCTATGCAAAAATTACTTAGCTAAGAAAGGAGCTCATGGAGTTACTTAAGAAATGCAATGTCCCCCATAGAGCCCCTTCTCTTGACTCTACTGGTCAGATTTGGGATTTCACAGATCAAAAACTTTATTAATCAAAAGTCACTTCCAAATTTACTTTATGGGTGTGTGTTAGAGACATTTGGAGTAAAATCTCAAAGGGCACTTTGATGAAGTATGTTGCAAGAATGTCTAAAAGACTGCCTACAGTTATAAAAGCAAGAAAGGGGGACACACAGTGTTAAGTGTTTGTTGAACGGAAGCACTAACACTGAGTTTCTGTTTTACTAAATAAGAAGATTAATATAATTTTGATGTTTCACTTGTGATTTACCTTCCACCGTTCTTGAAGAGTCGCCTGAAATTTAAATTCTGACTTTATCCTTATACTTTTGTATAGTACTGAACTACTATAAAGAAATGGAATTGCTTTCAGTCTTGAGGTATTCGTTAATGTCTGAAGAACTCTGTACATTAACCAAGACGTTGACAGTTTTATCTCGCTGTAGAAAAGCTTGATAAGTTTAAATAAGTTGTTGACGAGTTAAGAGTTTCGTTTTTATAAGAACCGTTGCTCACGAGGTATGAGTTCTCGTATGAGTTTTGGAAATATTTTAAGATTTAATGAACTGAATACTAAGGATTCCACACGGTTCATGCTAGTATACCGTACGTCAGAACACGCATTTGAAAAGGGAAATACAAGTAGGGGTTATTCGTCAAGTTGTCCATTGAAATCGGAATACATCGACCCTAATTAGTAATCACGCTTTCCAAAAAAAGTTCAGGAAATTCATTGGTATTCTCCACAGTGCATCAAGCCTGTAATTTTTCTGTTAAACTAAAAGCTATACAATGAGATTTCTGTGGTATACTTCTGCAGCGAATAAACCCTGAATTATAGCGTTATAAATAACTAAGCTTATCGCTTAGTCAAGGGAGCATAACTCTTCTCAGAAAGTAACAGATAAAGTATAAACTGTTTCTAGGCAAATATGAGTTCCAATGTTGCTGTATGTGTGTGTGTGCGTTTACTGGAAAGCTGCCGCGAGCTATCTGTTGCAGAGGGAAATTTAGCCCTTGATTTTAGCGTTGTACATCCGTTGGCACACCGTTTTCTTGCTGAGGGTCGTTTGAATGTCACTCGATACAAGTTTCTAACTGTGATATTAAATTTACATGAACCATGATTTTGATTCCTAATAAGGGAATGTACTTAAAACTCTTATGGAACATTCGAGGATAAACCACCTTAAAAAGCTGACTTATACTTGAAAAACATTCAAAACTTTCCTTTTCAATAGTTAAGAGTACTCCTCATTGATAATAAACAAAATATGTGATTTCACTACAGTAGACAAAATAAAAATTTGACCATTTTTTCGTATCATTACTTTTAATATTATTGTTTCACAAGCCTACGACAAAATCAGTTGGATATTTTGCACCAAAACGTAAGCACATTTTCTATATGAATCAAGGCGAATATCCATAACCTATTTAAAAGTTCATTTACGTGGTTATAAATACATAATAGATGAGATAGTTATGAGCGGATGATTTCGTACTCGACGTGTGTTAAACATGTGTTTACATTAAAGTTCAAGTACAAAATCACCTGACGTAATTTGTTTGTTTTGAATTTCGAGCAAAGCTACTCGAGAGCTATCTGCGATAGCCATCCTTAATTTTGCAGTGTAAGACTAGAGGGAAGGTAGCTAGTCATCACCACCCACCGTCAACTCTTGGGCTACTCTTTTACTAACGAATAGTGGGATTGACCGTCACATTATAACGTCACCACGGCTGAAAGGGCGAGCATGTTTGATGTGACGGGAATTTAAACCTGCGATCCTTGGATTAGGAGTCAAATGCCTTAACCAACTGACCATTCCGGGCCCTTTCTGTGACAAGGATTCGAAACCTGGCGTAGTAACTAATTACTTTAAACAATACGAAGCTTTATTTAAAGTGATGTTTTAGACGGATTTATTTTATTTGAAAAAGTTGCTATTCCACTGGTAATTTTGGTATATACTTGCGAATTGGTATGTATTAAAAAAGCCAACATATAAAATCTTTAAAAATTGCGAATTTAAAATGATGTATACTCTTGTGTGAGATCACGTGAGAAGTTTATACAAAAATGTATATTACTCTCCTCAATTTTGTCACGCTGTGAAATGTTTCAAGTCCTTACCTTTTCGCCAATAAAAAGCGCCTTCTTAGTGAGCGCATTAATTGGAAGCTTCCATGTGGAAGGTTCTTGAGATTGGTGCTTCAGATCGTTACTCGAGTTTGCTGCCTCTACGCGGATTTCCGCTACTATATAGCAACAAGTTTTTAACAATGGAAGATTATCACAGTGAAGTTTCCTAATCAGACGACAGAGGTGATTCTTTGTAGTGTTTCTTCAACTTAGCTGCAATCGTGAGTTTGTGTTCGGTATTTGTTGCCGCTGCATATTGCACCATTTTTTTAAAATAGTTTCTGCAAATGTAACAATTGTAAATGTTGTCAAAAATCGCTGCTTTACAGTGAATATGTTGCTGTTGACTATTTTGCTTGCATTATTTGTTTCGCCTTATTCTAGCAAACAATTCTATTCAGCAGTCTGTTGAAAAACAAATATATGTGTCATGTAGACCATACATGTTACTGCATCTGTGTACATTGCATCAGTCTGTGTTGCATTATATTAGAAAAAAACCTTATTCTGTTCTGATGAAATTGCTTTGTTGCTGCTCGTCTTATGTTACATCACATTCTGACATTGAACACAGCAGATAATTAAATCTGTTTTTGCTTTCAAGAAGGTCCTTTGAGAGCAACTTTTCATTTTCTTTGTTGTAGTTGCATCTCAGTACTTATGTTTGTTCATTGTTGTACATTTTTTATATAGTTTGAATTAGTTCAGTGTGGTAGTTGTGTAGAGAGAAAAAGCCAGTGTATCACTAAACTGCTGAAAAACACGTAACATTAAACTGAACTCATATGGATGTATTTCACTTAAAACTTATTCTACACGAATGGAGATAATAACTTAAGAAACAAGATTAGTAAAAAAGTCGTTAATTTAAAAAGTGGGCATACAGACTGTTGAAAAAGTAAAGAAACAAGTCAAATCATAATTAAAATATTATATTTTCAAGCCTAAAACTAGAGACTCTAACGAAAGTAAATAAACAAGGTTGGAAATAGTGTCTAGATTATTTTGTCAAGCTACAAATCTGGGGCAGCGGAAAAATTTATAGATTGGGAAAGCTGAAGTTCGTGGTTTGATTCCTAGCGGTGGATAAAGTATATTGCATAGCTTTAATCCAAAACGACTAATATGCTTATAAGTTGGTTTTAGTCAAATGGGACTGGGTATGGCCTAATAAATAGCATACTGGAATACTGGGTGAATACTATTGTTCAGGCCTTGATACTTTTGAATTCATTTTGTATTTAGATTTGTGGATTTGTTGTAAAAAAGAGATAATCAATCCCATTATTCGTTTCAAAGAGCCTTGGGATGGCGCTTCTGTTGATTGGCAACGTTGACTCTGGTTATTGACTTAAAATTAGGGACAGTTGTACTTGAACACAAGGGTCTCTAACCTGGAAGTTTGACACCTTTTGCTTCATAAGATGACTTTCAGGCTGAAATTTTAAATTTTTACAAAGGTTTAAGGATAATACTTTTTAATTAACTATAAAACTGCGGTTAACGTCATATGATGCAAGCATTTTACAAGCAACATTTTGAATGGCCTGCTGGAAAAATTCGAAAATCTTGCAAATGGGGTGTGTACTATATGTGAAACAGCACTAACATATAGTCCAGATCATAATTACTTGTTAAAAAATACCTTGCAAATAGTTTGAAAAACTATGTTTGAGGTGTAATTATGTTAATACGGTACAAAGCACAACGTTATTGTGTGATAATGGAATTACTGTTACAACATAACAAATAAGTTTTAGTGTAGGAGTTTATTGTTCTAAGTCTGTTCAGACGAATTAATCTCTGTCTAGTTTCTGCTTTTCGACCTTTCAGCTGGTGTACATACACGTTATTTACATCAGAACCTTTTATATATGTCCGTTTAAATTACTTACATTACAACATTTCTTGAATGAAGTAATGGCATTTTCAGCATCGAAATCCAGGATTCGATTCTATATGATGGAAAGAACTCAGAGAGTCCGTTGCATGGACTTGCACTAAGAAAACTATAACAGTATAGTTCATATAAAGGAAATTATTCAGAGTTAAATGCTAATGATACTTATATTTTATATTATTTTCTGGTAAAAAAAAGGTTGGGTTAGTGTGCCAGATTGCGATTGAATTTGTGCATGTTTAAAATGCATTTTTAAACAACTGTAGTGACTTCTCTATGTATTAGAAGGTTTTATATAAGGAACAGGTTCATTTCTATGTAATTTTTCGCTAGCTAGCCTCATTAAAAGGATGCGTACGCGCATGAGCGCACTCATGCAGATAGTTAATAATATTCAAATACATAACCTCATGTCCTTTTTGTATGGGTGCAAAATTTCAGGTTTTTAGGTTCTTTTATTTTGGAGCTGTGGTGGTAACACATAAATTTTATTATTCTAGGTTAGATTAATTTTTACTTCTGACCTTTGAGACCTAAACCTAGACTTTACCACATGAAAATGTATGGACAAGTTTTTTAAAGCCGTCATCAGGCTATAAAACTCAGTTATTAGATCAGTGAAATGTTTAAAATGTCTACCTCTTGATTTTTATAATTTTATATGAAGTATTCAATACATGTAACAGAATATAAGTACATTAAATGTTGCCATTTTATTTTCACAAAATTAAAACAATAGAATTGCTAAAAAACAACATTAACTTACTTAAAGAATGGATGTTAGCATTTAAATTCATATTTTCCTATAAGGGTTATGCCAGAAAAAGTAAACAGGTGACACATGGTATTTAAACGGCTCACAAATCTTGCACCATACCTTCCTTGAAACATGTAAATTTACATAATCTTCTATTCATATGAGGATACTTTTGAGACTGTTTTAGCTAACAAATCATCATTTTTATAGAGCAAAATATTATACACTACATGTTCAAATACTTGTTCATGAGCATACGATTATATTTGTTTATCCTGGTAAACATCCAAAGTAAACTAACGAAGGTCATCTTCGGACAGTTTTGGACAATTCAAAGCCTGGACTTATCTTTTTCTCTAATGACCTGTCAAAATCAGGCCTATGGACTCCAGAGTTTCCTGTACTTTAAGCATTTGTTTTGGATGTAATAATCTACGAAAGGAATCTTTTATTTAAAGAAGACTATAACTAGTACGTTCTATTGTTTACTGAGACACAACATACTTTTATAAAGAATCTTGATAATACAGATATTACGGTTCTGCTTTCCTTAAGGAAAGAAAAATGGTGTGCACGTTTTAAATTCAAAGTAATGTATCAACTCGGGCGCATCTCTGAAAAGACGTTCAGTAATGACAACATTATATGGACATATTCAACTGTGAATGTCTTCAACATTCTTTTAAAATATATGATACATTATTGCATCATTGTTATTCCTCCCATCGGTAAGGTATAATCCCACAATTGGACACTATGTATTCATCTGTGAACTCGATTAATAATGACTTAACAAAGAGCAGCACTGTGCCATAACTGAGCACATGTGTTCATGTGTAAATATGATAATCAGTGGGTTTTTCAAAGAACAGTAAGACATTGTATGCTCTAATTCCTTCATTACAATAAATAGTTGATTATTTTACCGTCAATTCTCTGGTTAGAATACAAGTACGGGTATTAGCTATTTGTTGACAGTTAGTATAAATGAATCCAAAATAAAGTGGAGCAGAGTCATTAAACAATGCTTTACATCTAAATAAATTTCACAAGCATTTCTTCAAGACAGAAACCTGGTTGTTAAGACATCAAACTGGGATTTTTCTAATCCTGTAAAAATGAAACAATCCTTGTTTTAAACTTGAATAGCTAGAGGCATGGCCATTCTTGATAAAAGGCAGCTTAAGTACTGTCAGTTACGTTTTTATGGTTTTTAACTACCATCCGACTAGAAATTCAAACTACGAAGCGAATGTATCACGCAGCTGTCATGTTAAACAGCACTCGATATTATTTAGGTGAACTATATATTTGCATTTTTTTCAATAATAACCTCATTGGTTAAAAATACTCAATGCCTTAAATAACCCTATGTAACACAAATTTGTTTCCTGGTTAGTATGTGTTATTTCTTAATTGCTTATGTTGTAAAAGTACAGAAAATGGCCATTATTCCCTTCAAACTTTGTTTTTGTGACTTGGATAATGAAGTTTAGAAATTAACCTATTTTCTATGTAAAAACAGGCAAATTTGCAGATTTTCATTTACATAAAGTCTGAATAAAACAACATATGAATGAATATTTACATGTATTTATATTAAAGTTATACAAAAATGAACAAAATGTTTAGAAGTAAGTAGTTTTTCGAGATTTGCGACTGTAATGTAAATCACTTTCACGTATCAGCTCCCAAATAAAGTCTCCCATCATGTTTTCGTTATACGCTTCCAGGTTACAAAAGCAAAGTTTGAAGAGAAAAATAGATCTTTTCCATTTACTTTAGGCATAAGCAATTGCGAAATAACACTTTCTGCCCGGGAACAAGAAAAAGTAAAAATTTTATTACATAGTGTTATTGAACAATCACTGCACATACTACAAGTGTCATATTTAATCATAAATTAAAGCAAGCGTTTCACACGTAATGACAGAACAGTACTTCGAAATCTTAATAATTGCAAAATAAACATTTGAAGTTGTTTATCTATCGATTAGAGTGCGCGTTAAATTATAGGTATAGTCCAAATATAAAAAAACAGTAATAGTTTATTTCTTAATACACATATATCATAACATACAATCACCTTAACTTCAAGTAAATTAATTAAAATTTATTTTTATTTCGAGAGATTAAAAACAAATAATGTTGCAATACTTACACTGCTCAAGGAAAGTATTTCGTGGGCAATCAAATCTATAGAAACTGAACTGATAAAATCAACAACGGTCCTACACAGAATTATGATGGTAGGAAACAAAGAGCTATAAGTTACTTTTTTACGACTGGTTATTAATTTATTATGTTTATTAAAGATAATATAACTAATTGTAATTCATTAATTAAAAAAAGCCTTACTAACTTAAAGATCCAGAGTTATTATTATCTCGTTACTTTTAAATATATATCGATTTTGATGATTAATTAACAAACGTCCTGATATCGGTATGGATAACTAAAATCAAATTAAACAATAAATTTAAACAAGTTTAACACGCTCGTGATGTAATCTTTATCATTGATTTTGAAGTTATCTTTGTAACTATTAATTAAATGTCATGTTGTTAGGCTTAATCATGTTATGTCAGACTCAAGGATTATGTGTTTAGTGGATATTTGTTTGTTTTGAGTTAAGCACAAAATTACGCAATAGGCTGTCTGTGTTTTGCCTGCCACGGGTGTCGAAACCCGGTTTTTAGCGGTGCGAATCCGCAAACATACCGCTGTGCCACTAGAAGGCTTTCAGAGGATATTCTGGACAATGGAGTGGTTTGATTTTAAAATGTACAATCCTCGTGTAATATGAATCATATCGTGCACATCCACTTATTTATAACTAGTTTCTAGAGCCACAAGTCCGTGGAAACATGGTTCGCCTCCACTTGTTAAAACGCGTGTCGCGCTTTAAGCTTGTGGGTGCGTTAAAAGAGAAACTTTCAAATACTACTTTTCGATTAGAGTAGCTTATGAGTGGAAGATGGATGCCGTTGACTATTTTTATTTCCTCTGGTCTGTCAGTTCATAATTAGGGAAGTTAGAACAGAAAACACTTTTATAGCTTTGCGAGAGTATTGGAAACGAACATACAATCTAATAACACTATCAGTTATCAAGCTGCATCTCAGCACATATAGATATTAATAAATAAAACGATTAAGATATTATTGATAATTAGTCTCGGCATGCCCAGGTGGTTAAGGCGCTCGAATCGTAATCCGAGGGTTGTGGGTTCGAATCCCCATCGCACCTAACATGCTCGCCATTTTAGCCGTGAGGATGTTATTATATGGCGGTCAATCTCACTATTCGTAGGTAAAAGAGTAGCCCAATAGTTGGCTGTGGGTAGTGATGACTAGCTGCATTCCTCCTAGCCTTACACTGCTAAATTAGGGATGGCTAGCACAGATAGCTCTCGTAAAGCTTTACGTGAAAGTAAAAACAAGCTAGTGCAGATAGCCCTCGTGTAGCTTTGCGCGAAATTAAAAAACAAACAATTATCGATAATTAGTACGTAAGAAATGAGAAACACACTCTAGTAAACTCGTAATTATTCTCCTATTTTCACAAATTTCACTGACGTTAAGCCTACTCAGCCATTATTCCTTGGTTAAAATACAAAAATATTTTCTGGGAAATCTGCCACATGTCAAAGGATTTGAGTACTAACGTTTGTTTTTTCCATCTTTCAGACTCTGTAATTTTTAAGTGGCAATCTTTTCCAAATCTCAAGGCAAGGTTCTTAGGTATAAGTTTGAGTTTTTACTGATTGTTTTACAACGTTTCGTCTGAAAGGGAGAATTTTTACTAAACGTTACAGCATTACTAATACACAAATAAAGTTTTAAAGGCCACAAGAGAAGGCCGTAAACAAAATTTGAAAATTAATAAGTACAGTAGTTTCACTAATATCTAATATTGAAATAATACAAAACCTTCTGTTCCTGTTTTTCGAACAATTATTTCCAGGAATGTAATCCCTAAATGACCAAGAATGTTTCTTGATAAACTCTTAGTAAATAAAAAACAAAAAATAGTGGTATCCTGTAGGATACACCACAGATGGATGCGTTAAAACACAGCTTAACACAGGACGTGTACGTCATGTTTTGAGCACATAGACTTACCCAGAGCCTGCTGTGGTATCGAGCTTCTTTTATAATCATGTAGCTGTTTAAGTTCTTCAGTCTTTTCAACCCAAAAGGATACCCATAAAGTCAGCTAATTATTTATCAAGCATGGCTTAATGTAACATTTATCATTTCGAATTGTGGAAATGATAATATAATAAGCCATTGTTAACTTAATGTAGGCCTGACCTCAAACTCTCCATGTATGTTTTGTTGCTCTTTATAATGTTTCGATATATATACATATATAAAGCAGAATTATCCATCTGTCTGACTGATACAATACGTAAAATGGTAAAGGAACTCGGATGAACACCTAGCGGTCAAATCTATTCGATAAGAAATCGCATCAATGGTTCGAGTTTGGCAGCCATTTTGATTTCACAGTCTCAACGAAGGCTTAACTGAGCTAGTAGCTCGGTAGAAAAATACATGAAGCCAACTCCAAATGAAATTCACATTTATTGCCGCAAATAGCACAATGATGTTTGCATTGAACAGACAGTTCTTGTGTCACAGCTCAAAATAATGAAATGGGGAGATCCACGCCCCTATATATATATTATTATTTCTTAAGCCAAATTTTGTTGGATAGGTTTGCAAATTTTTATACTTTTTCTCTGTGCTAATTTTATCTCTATAATATTCTGAGAAACGTAGTTACGATTTAAACATAGAATCTTTTATCACGTTCCACTTAAGATAATTTATTCATTACTACACACAAACCACTTTATTTTATTCTGTGTTAGTTATCAAATTTGTGTCTAAGAACTGTACATCCACTACCACTAAACAAAAACACAACATGGTAACCTTTATAGCTACTATATCCAATGAAGATAAACATCGTGGTAATTGCTTTACTAGCTATATCTACAACTACATAACACAAACACAACGTGGTAAGCTGTTTTATTTGCTACACCCACAATCACTAAACACAACGTAGTAACTTGTTTACCTACTACATATACTATCACAGAATACATACAAAACGTGGTAACCTGTTTTACCTGCTACATTCAATTACACTAAACACAGACACAACTTAGAAACCTGTTTTATCTACTACGTCCACTAAACACAAACACAACCTAATAACAACGAACACAGACACATCGTGGTAATCTGTCTTTTCAGCTACAGCCATTACTACAAATGGTAAAATATTTAATTTTTACATTCTACTACAACTGAATACAAAAAAAAAGGGACAACAATTTTACCTGCTACAAACAATTACCTCCAAACAGAGAAACAACATAATAATCTGGTTTATCTGCTATATGTGAGTATCATCAAAGATAGATGTAGGGTGGTATTGTGTTTTACTACTTACATCCAACTACTAGCGAACCCATGCAAAGTGTGATAATTGATTTACCCGATACATTCCACTGTTAACAAACACCAACACAATGCAGCAGTCAGGCTTTACCTTCTATAACTGATACATTCAAAGAACTTGTAGAGGTGGGTGATTTTTCTTTAGACACATTTCTGTTATATCTTTACCCTTTTTTTATATAGTTTCGTTTATGGAATGCGAACAGCGATGCTGACGTCCTTTGGATATAAACATAGAATATACATTCACCAGTATTGCCAATTTTTCTGATTACCCTACGTCTGTGTGTTGTTAAAATCATTCATATCATTCGTATAAAATTACACTAATATGAAATAAAAGGAAAAGAATAGTCGATCATATTTTTTATTTTTAAGCTGTGTTTTACTTGTTAGCTTTCAGACAGCTTTACACATACAAAATAAAAGATTTAAAGTAATTGTATGTATTATTCTGGTTCCTTCCCTAATTAAAGTATGTACTTTTAAGCTGCATTTAAACTTTGTATCAGGCTGCCACAGAATCAGTTAAAATCAAACTAGTAAGTTTTATTATTAATGTGAACTGAGATTAACTGCACAAGTACGTTAACCAAATTTTAGTGGCCCGCCATGGACAGGTGGTTAGGGCACTCGACTCATAATCTGAGGGTCGTGGGTTCGATTCCCCGTCGCACTAAATATGATCGCCCTTTCAGCCGTGGGAGCGTTATAAAGTGACGTTCAATCCCATATTCGTTGGAAAAAGAGTATCCCAAGAGTTGACGGTGGATGGTGATGACTAGCTGCCTTTCCTCTAGAGTTACACTGCTAATTTAGGGTCGGCTAGAGCAGATAGCCTTCGTGTAACTTTGCGCGGAATTAAAAACAAACCAATTAATTGAATATCATTTCGTGTAACTTTGCGCGGAATTAAAAACAAACCAATTAATTGAATATCATTTCGCGAACCCAATTCAAGAAAATTTGTTTGAAAATCGTAAAATAATACCAAAATTTTTTCTCTTGAAATTTACTACTTAGCAACGACGTAGCCGTTTGTTTTATGTTAGGTTTGTTTTGAATTTCGCGCAAAGCTACACAAGGGCTATTTGCGCTTTATGTTAGAAATACCATAACTTTGGTATTAAAAGTTAAAGTATAAAGTAATGTCGAGACTGGAAACTAATTAACAACCTTTTAGAGCCAAAGTTACTTATGTTTTAATAAACTTAAATTCTGTTACTAGCTCGAGTATTGTATGTTATTAAATTATCAAAACTTTTAAAGCCTAAACAAATTACACTTGAAGATATAGCAAGGTTGGAATTTGACTGAAACACAGTTTGTCGTTCACAGTGAAATGCATAACTTTTATGCTGACCTAATGATCACATGACTTTTCGGTTCACTTCAGAGGATCTTATCGCGTCTCACATTTTCACAAAGAAAGATAAAAAATACTGTGGAAGATACGCCCTCTGTCAGTCAATAACAATACTGAACTTCTAGTAGTGTCTGCAGCTGACAGTCTTTAAAATAAAGGCTAAATTTGACAAATTTCAGGCAGAGATCGATAGAAATATATACTATTTTTAGGGAAATCACCCGTGCGAGGTGACATATTATTACAGATTAAATCTTGTAGGATCAGATACGAGCATTATTTCAAATCCCGTTGTTTCCCACCTTCTACCTAACAATTTTGAGAATAATTTTTTCTTACCTTGTAGCTGAGAATATTTCATGTAAACCGCCACGATAAGTGTCTGGTTCAGGGTACATGTAAGACAGCTATGATTAAATACTGAGTTTTTCCTTTTAAATGAAAAGCAGAGCAATTATATAAACTAAAAAAAACACCTAAATTCTGAAATGTTAAAAAAACAAGCTATTATTGGCTATTTTAACAACTCTACAGGCTTTAAAGTACAACCGTCTAGAAAAATTTGTAAAGATTTGAAAGACTCACTAAAAGGTCTACTATTATAATATAATATTATATATATTATAATATATATATTAATATAATATATAATTATGAAGTAAATGTTGGTTAAATAAAATATTAGACTTATTGCAATATATATATATATATATAGAAAACAATAAAATCGATCTTTCCATGAGAGTTTACATTTTTCGGTAAGTCCCAAGCGAAGATCACTCCTTCTCTAATTAAAAACTATGTGTTTTATCCCATTTGTAATCATTTTCCGTATTCGTTCTTTGTTGTTTGACTAAGTTAAAATTTCGTACAAAAAGTCTTGAAACAATACGTACACATGTTGACTTGTTCAAACCTCTGTTGGACTGCTCATGGTGCATTAAAAGCTAATCTTCGTAAACAAGCTGGTTAGGTCAAATCATTTTCCAATATAATACAGTTAAATATTCGAAAGGCTTAAATCTGTCAGATGGCGCATGACAGTTTTTAAAGGTTTAATGCTGAATGTCTGCTCAAGTGACGACAATATTTCATAGTTGACAATGAGTGAGAGTGGATTGCTGCAAACAAAAGCTTCAACACTGTGGGATAATTTGTCTGTGACAAACATTTCATTTAGTTGTTTCATTGAAGCTGGATCCATCATTACTCAAAACAAGTTTGTCTATACAACAATAAATTAGGAATCCCGCATTGTTCATTTTTATATTCACTGTTTAACGGAAGCAGGTGGTGAAATAGTTTCAAGGTTTTAACAAAGCTTGTATGTTCTAATTAGTTACATCGGCATTGCCCACGTATTTCCTAATTCACATCGTATAATATTCATTAATAATGCTAATAAGGTCTCCATGGTTCCTGCATCACATCTGATGATGTACACTAGTGAAACTAGCATGGTCCGTTTTGTTAGTCCATCACAATTTATAACGTACATCATTGACACCAGCATGATCCATGTGGTTCACACATCACAATGTATAACGTACACCAGGGATTACAGTATGATTCATGTAACTTGTTCATTGCAATGCATAATAAACGCCAGTGACACCACCATGATCCATGCGGTTCATATACCGCAATATATAATATACACCAGTGACTATGGTATGATTCATTGAAGCATTTTGTGGCATTTGGGACATTTCAAATGCTTCAGGTATTTAGCACTTATATGTATTAAGGAGAAGTGTGAAATACATTCACAAAAGTATGTAAATCATATATAACAGCGATTGCCTAAGGAGAAAGGCATGTTGAGAAGCATTCATGCTTGTCTGTTTATGTTAACTTCAGGCGACGCTCTCTGGGTCGTGAGAGTTATAAAAGCCTCATCAGCGAGACAGAGCTGAAATTGTTATCAACAGAATGATGTCGTTGCAGCGTGGGAGAAGTTAGAGTGAGTTATCATCCACAAAACTACCAAGAAAGTAAGTTAGTAGAGACTTTGATATAGTATCCATTTCAAATGTGTGTGTGTATAGATACAAGTGAGAAGGCTGCCAATTTACCAACTTTATCTCCAACCAATGAGAAGACGTTTTGTTTAAGTTTGTGAGTATTGCAAAACAATCAAGTAAAAATAACCAATTAAGTATCCGATTTGCTTGTTCTGTACACTATCTAAAAGATCGTAAGAGCACCAGAAAGAGTTTTTTATAAAACTCGTGTTTCAAGCTCAAAAATTAGTTCTTTGTTTTATTAATGATAGTTCTCCCCGAGTTGAAATGTGTCGTAGCCATCGCTAGCCCTTTCAGCCGTGGGGGCGTTATTATGTGACGGTCAATCCTACTATTCGTTGGTAAAAGAGTAGCCCAAGAGTTGGCAGTGGGTGGTGATGACTAGCTGCCTTTCCTCTAATCTTACACTGCTAAATTAGGGACGTCTAGCGCAGATAGCCCTCGAGTAGCTTTGTGCGAAATTCCAAAACAAACAAACAATTTACGTTATATTGCCAGACAGCCACGCTTCACATTGTATGGTCATGTAAAAGTAATAAGTAAATCTGTCTATTCAATCACACAAAACTAGTTTAAGAGTTGATGATTTGCTCAGTAAACTATTTTCAATCCCTCTAGTCCATCAGGTCAGAATTAGGGACGGGTAGCGCATAGAGTAGATTTGCCAGAAAATTCTTAAATGAGTAAAGTCCAATGTTATCTCAGTATAATTAAAAACGGTCGCACCAAACATGCTCGCCCTTTCAGCCGTGGGGCGTTATAATGTGACGGTCAATCCTACTATTCGTTGGTAAAAGAGTAGCCCAAGAGTTGGCAGTGGGTGGTGATGACTAGCTGCCTTTCCTCTAGTCTTACACTGCTAAATTAGGGACGGCTAGCGCAGAAAGCCTTCGAGTAGCTTTGCGGGAAATTCAAAACAAACAAACAAATGATTAAAAACAAAACAAGAAACGAAAACATCAACTGTGTTTTGGACCTAAATGTTCTGTATTCAACCATTGAATTGATAAATATAGACTTAAGTTATTTAAGTTATTTACCTACTTAAACAGAAGCTCGATTTTCTTACTGCATAAGCAGGCTAATTTGTCTAAAATTAATTCAGTTCGTGGGTAAACTTTACGATAAAATAATGTGATTATTCATTTCGTATAATTATTAAACATAATAATAAAGAGTTTTCCTTTTGTTTTTTTATAGTTCTTTACTATATCGTGTCTGTGTAAAACCTTGTGGCGGAAATAATAACAAAAATGATAAAATAGGCTTACAAATTAAATTATTAATAAAATTCTTTATTTTCTTACGCAACATAACATACATACTTTTCAAAAGTGCTTGTGAATTAAATTGTTTCCCGGATCACCCAGTGGTAAGTTTGGGGCTTAAAAAGCTAAGGTTAGGATTTTGATACCCATGATGTGCAGAACATGTAGATTTTTGCTTAATAATAAATAAACAAAACAAATTGCTTTTAGTTCCATAACTTCAATGACTACACGAGATTCAAACACAAAAGCACAATTACCAAAAACATAACATTGATATTAATCCTACTAATTATTGATCGGTTATCTCTATATATTTTATAGGAAAATTAAGTAATTTCGTTTATCATTTCTTGACACTGAGTATAGTAACCTTTAACGTAAAATACAAGATTCGATCGTGATCATTGTAAAAAGAAATTACTATTTTGTGTAATTTCCTAATTTGGCAGTGTAAAACTGGAGGGAAAGCAGCTAGTCATCACCACCTACCGCTAACTCTTGGGCTACTCTTTTACCAACGAATAGTGGAATTGACCGTCACATTATAACGCCCTCACGGCTGAAAGGATAATTATGTTTGGTGTGACAGGGATTCGAACGCGCGACCCTCAGATTACGAATCCAGTACCGTAACCACCTGGCCATGCCGGGACATTTTGTGAACTATTAACGTTTTTCATGAAACTAAAAGTTATCGTTTTACTAAGTAGATGTTTATTTATTCTAACACTCGTTTATATTTTAATAATTAAATTGGACAACAGACATTCTGACACTCTATCAAGTTTTGATTTCATTGATAATAAGTTCTTGATACAATGTTAACAAATGTTTTAATTTCCTTTTAAGTTTTGTGCCATTTAATACGCACCAAATGAGTTTGATTTTCAGAAGTTAATTTATACAAAACAAACTAGCAAAGATTCATAAGTCAAGGTAACAATTATCGTTAAAATTATTCTTAATTTTGAGACATACAAGTTTGATCAAACCAGACCCCTTTTTACAGCTTTATCACATAAAGACTTCAATGGAAAAAACGTTTGACACATCATGTGGACATATAAAGATGCTACATTAAGTCGAATCCTTAAAGTAATCTTAAGAAGTCAAAATAGTAGAGTATTTCTTAACAACAGCCCCCCAGTGGCTCAGAGATATGTCTGTGTACTTACAACCCTAAAAACCGGGTTTCGATATCCGTGGTGGGCACAGCACAGATAGACCATTGAGTAGCTTTGTGCTTAATTCAAAACAACATCTTTAACACAAATGTCGAGTATGTTATATTGAGTCTCACCTTATCGTTCAGTTGGAAAAGTCTGTCTTGAGCAAAGCACACCACTGTTATACGTATGCTTTCTATAATCCATATGTACAAGAACAACGGTTGCCCAGCACCAATTTCATCAATATAATCCCACATAAGTATATAAACGCTACACCTAGACACTTAACTAGTATAGTGTTATTTGGAATAGCATAAATACAACTTTCTTTTCCTGTGTACTTGAGGTATGCGATGACTGAATTGGTAAGTCGTGAGAACAATTTACAATATTCTTTTAGACGTAGATCGTCTTGATTATGTCGCGAACTGTTTCCAGTGACATGTGGACGGCTTTTACCACTGATATTGTGCACGTGAATTTTCAAGTGATATCGCATGTTGCTTACTAAAGCTGGGTATAACCTGTAGAGGTTTCTTTTTTGATTGTCCTTGCTTCCTAAGTTGATATATGTTCGTTTGTTTTCCAACGATATTAATTACAAGGGGTATTCAGTTCATCGAGCGAGAGAATTTATTTTGTTTGTTTGTTTTGGAATTTCGCACAAAGCTACTCGAGGGCTATCTGTGCTAGCCGTCCCTAATTTAGCAGTGTAAGACTAGAGGGAAGGCAGCTAGTCATCACCACCCACCGCCAACTCTTGGGCTACTCTTTTACCAACGAATAGTGGGATTGACCGTCACATTATAACGCCCCCCACGGCTGAAAGGGCGAGCATGTTTGGCGCGACGGGGATGCGAACCCGTGACCCTCAGATTATGAGTCGCACGCCTTAACACGCTTGGCAATGCCGGGCCATTTGCGCAAAGCTACTTTAAGGCTATCTGCGCATCCCCGTCGCGCCAAACATGCTCGCCTTTTCAGCCGTGGGGGCGTTATAATTTTACGGTCAATCCCACTATTCGTTGGTTAAAGAGTAGCCCAAGAGTTGGCGGTGGGTGGTGATGACTAGCTGTCTTCCCTATAGTCTTACACTACTAAATTAGGGACGGCTAGCGCAAATAGCCCTCGAGTAGCTTTGCGCGAAATTCAAAACAAAAACAATTATGAAAAACTAGTATTTAAAAGCCGTGGTAATAATATTAATAATAATAACTCGGATGTGTTTTTGTATCTTTCGTTGAGATCAACACTATTATAACGAGAATATTTCTTCAGTGGAATAACTGTTATAAGAGTTATACAAAACGCGTTTTTTATTTATTTTATTCCACCGTTAAGCGTTGTTGTTCTTCACGCGAAAGGGCGAGCATGTTTGGCAAGCGAGAGAATTAAACAGTATTAAATACATTAAATAATGGGGTGGGTTTGTGAAAATATTTGGTCAGCTGGTTTTAGAAATTATTAAAAATACGCTTTAGCATAATATCCAGAAATCACACGATGCTTTTATGAACTCAGTTCTATTTAAATCATTTTCTGTCAAGTGGGGCCCTCTAGCGTTTAGATGGTTGAAAGCCTAGATAGCTTTGGTCAGTTGGAGAAATTCTGTATAATTATTTGATTAACCGTGAACTGGTGGTAGTTAATTCCAGTGTATTAATTGGAATCTCTGTGATAAAATATTAGGTAGGGTCACTTATTATGTATGACAAATGTAATGTAAAAATAGAATACCAACATAGTCTCATCTGAAACTAGAACATTGTAACAACGGGATGGCATATGAAAATTATGTACTGTATGACACTGAACTAGCACAGTCTCATATAAAAATTACATACTGTTTGGCACTGTACCAACATGATCTGATCTTAAAATTATGAACTGTATCACAAAACACTAATGACAATAATTACGTGAAAACATTATTCATCAATCATAAGAATACTGCTAAAAACAATTGACAATACCTACATCTAAAATAGCATCTAATGATAGTATTCAGATGAATGAGTTTAACTATTAACCAGATACGTTTACAGGATTAGTGTCTGGTGACAATAATTACTACTTACCTATTAATCAAATACAGCTGTATTGTTTGCTGAATATGACAATAATCTGTGAACAGTTTTATATGATCAGCTCTTTATTAACATTTCAAGAAATATTACATAATTTAACCGCATATAACGTGTTTTGTTACACAATATAAAACATATATATCTGAACAAGTTTAAACTATGAAACCAAATAATGCTGACGGAAAGTAGGCTATAGGACTAAACTATGCTGACGGAAAGTGGGCTATAGGACTAAACTATGCTGACGGAAAATAAACTATAGGACTAAACAATGCTGAAGGAAGGTAAGCTATATGAATAAACCGTGCTGCCGGGAGAGTAAGTTATAGGACTAAATCATATTGATGAATAGTAGACTATATGAGAAAACCATGGTAACGGAGTGTAAGTTATAGGACTAAATCATATTGGTGAATAGTAGACTATATGAGGAAACCATGGTAACGGAGTGTAAGTTATGAGACTAAATCATATTGATGAATAGTAGACTATATGAGAAAACCATGGTAACGGAGTGTAAGTTATAGGACTAAATCATATTGGTGAATAGTAGACTATATGAGGAAACCATGGTAACGGAGAGTAAGCTTCTGTCGACTTAAGCTATGACGGTGAAAATAAATTGAAGTTAGATGGAAAAAGAAAACTTCCTCATGTCTAGAGTAATCGGTTAATCATTCAAGTCAAAACTAGGAATATTTTTCTTTCCATTTCCTGCACGAAAAACAAACCACTCAATATTCGACTTCTTGCTGTGTGTATGCTGTCAAATACATGTTTGTATCTACTAATAATGTAAAGCTCTATATCGTAAGTTGACAAATAATGACCAATTCCTAGACGAAACTGAGAGAAAAAAATGTTATGAGAAAGATGGCGTGTAATATAAACAATTAGCTTCTAACTTAAACTTTTTTGCTTGTGTTTGTTTTGAATTTCGCGCAAAGCTACACGAGAGCTATCTTCTCTAGCCGTTCCTAATTTTGCAGAGTAAGACTATAGAGAAAGCAGTCATCACCACCCACCGCCAACTATTCAGTTACTCTTTTACCAACGAATAGTGGGATTGACCGTTACATTATAACGCACCCACTGCTGAAATGGTGAGCATGTTTGATTCGACGAGGATTTGAACCCGCGACCTTAGGATTACGAGTCGAACGCCTTAACCCACCTGGCCGTGCCGGACCACTGAAATTTTAAGCTACACTAATAATAAAGAAAAGGTTCTGCCATTCTTCCACACGATATTGAGTAGCAAACGCTGTTCTATTTTTCTTCGTTGAGAATGTACTATTTTATAATTCACACTTACCCTACTCCCAGTCGTTTCGGAACTTGTGAGCTTTAGGGTTTACATTTCAATATTTGTGCGCTTCACTTGACCCTTATTTGGGAAAGGTTGTCACGTTATTTCTTATAGTATTAACCTGTCGAATGTTGGGAAATTCGCCGTGAGCCTAATATAAAGGAGTTAACATTTCGCTCGTGTTTGTGACAATAAGCCACTGCATTAGCATAAGAGAATTGTTCTTGTGAAGTGTGATTAATTACAGCAAGAGAATTAATAAATTAGAGAGTTAATGTGTGTAAAGCTTACTGTGAGGTATTATCTTGTATGAACACGAAGGTAAAAAGAAGTTATCATTGCTTGTTGTTAAGGGTCAATAGACCGAAAGCTTCACTCAGACATGTTTATTCAAGCTTGTTCATCTTATCCCATGTAGTAAACAAGGAGTATCCGTCGTCTAATAATCATGAACCAGTACAGTGGACATGAAATGTTCCATTTGAACGATTACAAATCAGTAGATCCATGCGCCTGATGTAATAATCACGAACTATCCCTGAGTCTGACCCACTAATCATAAGATTCGTCTATACACGTGATGTAAAGGTTACCTGTGTATGAGAGAACATCTTTCCATATGTTCGGTGTACTTATGTATTGTTTGTAATTTGCTATTTACAATTATCGTTCATAATTTTGGAGTAATATAGCTAATGAGAAAGCTGCTTGTCAACACCACCTGTTTAGTTTCCATTGATTAAAGGTTAGTCCAAATATGAAAAAAAAACAAAAACATAATTAGACAACTTTAATTTAGATGACCCGAAACTAGTGGTAAACAAAAAATTTAGTTTTAGTCGATTTAAATTTTCAAGAAAAAAGTACTAAAAATACTTAGAATTTATAGCAGAAACACATTTTGGTCAGTTGAAGCTAGTGCAGTGATGGAAGTAATAAAAACTTTCTCTGTGAAGAATTAATAGATTGAGTTCCGGATAAAAGTGTTTAGTGATACAGATTATTTTAGTACTTGTGTTTAGTGATACAGATTATTTCAGTTCTTGTGTTTAGTGATACAGATTATTTTAGTACTTGTGTTTAGTGATACAGATTATTTCAGTTCTTGTGTTTAGTGATACACATTATTTCAGTACTTGTGTTTAGTGATACACATTATTTCAGTACTTGTGTTTAGTGATACAGATTATTTCAGTTCTTGTGTTTAGTGATACAGATTATTTCAGTTCTTGTGTTTAGTGATACAGATTATTTCAGTACTTGTGTTTAGTATTACATATTAATTCAGTTCTTCTATTTTCTTCCCCACTTTCTTGGTCATCAAGTCTTGGGCAAAGCGACTGCCTCTTTCCTTTATTCATCTTTATAATTATGATTGCTCCTTTACAATGATGGAACTTATCCTCGGTATTCGTAGGTCTGGTAGTACATCAGTTGGACTCGATAACGTTCACTATGAAATGCTGACTGTCTCTCTGCTTTTCTTCAGTTGTCTTTTTTTTTTTTTAACCAGATATGGCAGAACATTTTTCCTGATGATTGGTACAAAGTTATTATCATACGTTTTTCTAAGCCTGGAAAGAACCTCAAAACTATTTCTAATGATAATTCAGTTGCTTGGACTAGCTGTCTTTATAAGGTTTTAGAAAAGGATGATTAATGATTGTCTTGTTTGGTTCCTTGAATCAAACAACCTTTTCTTGCCTACCCCGTGTGAGTTCTGTCGGCAGCGCTCCTCCATGGACCATCTGCTTCGACTTGAAAACATATTGTTCCTCTCGTTTCGATACTGAGAAGACTTATGGCACTACTTGGAAGTACGGCATATATAACTCTGTTCATACAAGTTACGTGGCCTCTTGCCAATTTTTATTCATATTTGTTTTACGTGACAGGCGACTACAAGTTTGTAGAGGTTTCATCTTTTCTCATTCTTTTACACAAAACTTTGAGTACCTTAGAATTGTTTATTGAGTGTCACACTTTTCAATGTGAAAAATCATTGCTATTACTCAACAACTTCCTCCTACAATTACAAACGGTTGACACTCTCCACATGTCATATCACTCGTCAAACGTGAGGTTTGTTGAGTGGCAGCTTCAAATTGCCCTCAATTGCTCGTTGAAATGACAAACGGGTTTGCCATTTTTTTTCATCAACACCGTTTGCATGCATTTTTGCCACCAATGCTGTTTACACTCCGATCCTGAGATTCATCTCATGATGCTGTTTTTCTCATGGTCCTCAAAGCAAAGTTCTTGGGGCTTATTTTTTACCATAAACTTATTTTAATTTCTCACATTAAGTAGTTGTGTGTCAAGTGTACAAGGACACTAAACATCTCCAGTGTCCTCTCTTCCAGCTCTTAAGGACTAATCAATGTTCTGTGCTTAGGATCTATTACGTCTCAATCCATCCAAACTGGACTACGAGTCTCTAGTCTACAGTTCTGCAAGGGCCTCTGCATTGAAGATGTGGGACCCCATTCATCGTCTGCTGAATTACTAACAGAATTAGAAGGAATAGTAGTCCCACGGACTTCCTCTTCATTTCAGCCTTTTGCAACTTTCTCTACATTTTGCTACTAAGCTTCAATTTTTACCAAAGCATCCCTCCCACCTATGGTTGTATCTTCCTTCCTCACTATCTATGCTTTTTCATGACAGATGGTCTGCAATTTTTTTTATTTTTTTGGCCTCTGTATCCAGTCACAGCTTAATGAATTTGGTCTGTTATTGAATGGCGTTGCTCTCTTTAATAATTAGCCAATTTTACTATGACTAATTACCATTCCCACTTGCAATCCTTTTTTTTTTGAGTCATTCGAATAAGATGGATAATCCCAATTGGAAGTACCATTTTATCTTTGCCAAACATTTTTCGAACCATTGCTGTATTTCTATTTATACGGAGGGTTCGAGATCAGATGGTTTATTGTGGCTCAGTAGTTGCAAGCAAGATCCCCTCTACAGTGTTTGTGTTCACTGCCAAGCCGTATGCCATTTCAATAACAAAACATTTGATAATATGATTATGCAAAATGCACTCAGTAATACGAGTAAATGCAGACAGGATAGAAATAGCCCGATAAGTTTCCATCCTGTTGGGATCATCACTTTCGTAAATTGATGCAATCGTAGCAATTTGATGAATTTTACGAAATTTGCTAGTAACATATGTGTTTTGTTATAGCAAAGCCACATCGGGCTATCTGCCAGTAACATTTACATTATATAATTAACAGGTATAGTTAAAGGTTAATAATGAGATCAGAAGTAGGCTTAATCACTGAAGGTGATACACCATCCCAGCCAGCAGATAAAGAATGGTTGTACGAATTTCAATCGTAACTACAAAGGAAAGATAAATAAAGTGAGCGACAGGCCAATCCTGACAGTTAACGTTAGTAAAGTAAAACTTTGTTTACAGAAGTAATCGTTAAAAGCGTCAACAACAGCAATAGGATCAGTAACAAAAGAACCTAAATTGTTATAAGTACGTGTAACCTTAGCTTTAGTTTTCTCAGTTGTTCTCATTGTTTATTAATAGTTTGCCATGTGCGATGAAAGTCACAATCTTGAAAAACATCACTAAATTACCGATCAACTTGACCTTTAACCAGTTGACTGCCAAGTATTTCAGCTGCTACAATACAACTCTAATGCTTCTCGATTTTGTAACTTTTTTTCGTGACGCCATTTTGGATCGAAAGTGAAACAATTCGTAAGTAGGTCAAATGTGTGTATGGTGCTGACATCTAGCGTTGATGTTAGGTATTATTGAGAACGAATGAACTCGTCCGTGGCACTGTGCTACCGATCGGCTTGGACGAGTTATCTCGTCTACGGCACTGAACAGGTTAACAAGAACTTTGAGCTCCAAATATTTATTATAAGATTACTTTTTTGTTTAAAGCGTCGACAGAGTTGTTGTTTGTACCAAATGATATGCAACAGAGAAACGATCATCTATGGACGATATCTGGTATTATTGAATTTAAAAACTTTAGTAAAATAAAAACATAAATTACTGCTCGACAAAAGGTTAATAAGATTGCTTAGGAAGGTCTAAACGTTGTTCTCTGCTTTATCAGTAAAAGTGTTAATACCCATACCAGCCGTTTGAGATACATTTTTATCTCCAGCGCTGCTTATATGTGTTTCTTTCTCAGTACGATTTTTCAAAAAAGGCTTGATAGATTTAGACGAAAGTTGGTATACATTTAAACTAGCCCCCCGCTAGTACAGCGGTATGTCTACGGATTTACAACTCTAAAATAAGAGGTTCGATTCCCCTCGATGGGCTCAGCAGATAGCCCGATGTGACTTTGCTATAAAATAACACAAAATTACTCCAAATTAGAAGTAAGTTGCTTTCAGAGTGTCCAAGTGAAATATCAATGTCAGAACTAGATCACGAAAGTAAATACAAGTTATTTGTTAACATGGGGGACCGGTTTTTCACACTATTTTGCCCAGTAAATCAGTAAGAAAGATCGGATTTTACCGAAACTTGTCGTAAATGTGTAGATTTTATTCTTCATTGTCCCACTAAAAAATTATTCGTGTTTGTTGATAACAATGGACATAGAGCACAGTTTCTCATTTTTGATACCCGCATATGATCAGCGCTACTTAGCGGTAGTATGCGCTTCACTGAGTGCCCCTTTAGTTTTCTTATCTTTTCCCCAACGATAGAATTCCCTACAGAATCGTCTTAACTTTGTCTTCAACAACTGAATGCACAGGACGCTTATAATGGATATTGTCCTCAATAAAAGTTGCATTAATCTTATTTTTCAGTAAATTAATTGATCTACCAGTTTTAATAACCGGCTGATGTTTTGATTTAGAAGTAGCAGAATAAGTCCCTGAACAAGAAACTGTTGAGGAACTAGCTTCCAAAACAAATTTACTGGCTCTAAAACAGCAACATTTTGAACATGTAAAGCCACCAAATCCTTACTATGTTCCTGTATTTCATTACGACATAATTTAAGTTCCTCCTTTAATTGAATATTTTCCCTTAAAACAAGCTCCAACTTAATTTATATTTTCCTGACAAATTTTCTATGAAAAGACAGATAGCTACTGTCTTTATCTATTAAAATATGTAAATTATTTAACAAGTGACGTATTTAACCATAGTCCTTTACTTGCGTCCGGGAATTTACTTTATCAGTTCTGTCGTCATTGTAATTGGTGTCCATTACAGTCGCCATATTGGATAAAGATATACGACGACTTGTCTTACACATTTTACATTTTCACGCTGATTTACATCGCACATAACATTAAAATAATCAAACTTAATATTGATACACTTAATTTGATACTTCAGCCGGCCTACATAACAAAAAACAAGAAGATTTTCTACCTTACTGCAATGTTTTAGGAGCAGATATTACGCACGTCCCATAGGTGTGCTGTTTGTTGATTGATGAATGATAATTACTGATTTCAGTTCATAGTTGATTCTGGATGAGAAAATACATGCGTATTAAAGACTCAAAACGATTCTATTGGCTTCGCGTTTGGTATTTAGAAGTCTTAATATTTTATTACATTCCTATTGGGTAGAGTAGTTCTTTTCTTTATCCAATAAGCTGACGAAAATTGCATCTGTGTAGTACACGAAGATGTAACCTTCAATGCTATTACATGTAATTCATTATTTATGGCTGCAAATAAATACCCTCATCCATAAAAATGATCTTACTGCGTCTTTATTTATATTGTAATGCATCTAAAATTTCAGTTCTTAGATCTGAAATCAGACGTTTCAGCTATGAAACACTAAGAAACGTTAGTGTACTTCTGTACAGCGTATTTTCCATTCAACTTCTATTTTTTGAAATCAAACTACAGAGATAAATATTTCCCTGTTAGTTCCATCAACCGATCTCACGTGGCTTACATATTTCAATAATAAGTAGAAACGATTTCTTATTTGTCCACTAGATGTGTCGTAAACATTGGACTATTTTGTCTTTGTGAAATATTTCACGCTTATAGCAAAGTACAGCTATCTATGAAATGCAGGTAATTTAGATAAAACAAAGTGTGTATTTACAAGTGTTCAAAATGTTAGAGGTTCTACGAAAACGTACGCTATGATATTTTTGACAAACTAGATTTATTGAAGAACCGGGCGTGGGCAGTAGTTGTAATACCTTTTGTGTATCTGAAGGTTCCCGGTTCCTGCCGAATTGATGCAAAATCTTGTTCCCCAGTTGTGAGCGTGATTACATTACAATGGTGACTGTCTAATCCCACTTTTAGATAAGAGTAGACGAATAGTTGGCGGTGGGCGCTGTTTGGCTTGCTGGCTTTTCAGTCAAATATGTGAGATTGCGCAAACATTAGAAACAAACAAAAATTGCAAACCTCGCGCAGTATCGTTAATAGGGTTGTTGTTGTTTTTGAATTAAGCACAAAGCTACACAATGGGCTATCTGTGCTCTGCCCACCACGTGCATTAATAGGGATACATGAATGTGAACACAACCGTTACTAAGACCACGATATGTCACAACAAGAGTATCGTTGAGATCTGGAACAGCCAGGAAACTGAGTAACGTTATTATGAAAGCCAGTTATCACAAGTTTAACCAAACAGTTGGTTACTAAACGTACATACTGAAATTCCAATGATTTGTCAACAATAAAATCGCAATAAATAAGAATGCAATATTTTCTCATTTTCACTATATAACAATGTCGGTGACGTATTTCAGAAAAAGGACCCGGCATGGCCAGGTGGTTAAGGCACTCGATTCGTAATCTGAGGGTTGCGGATTCGAATCCCTGTCGCACCAAACATACTCGCCCTTTCAGCTGTTGGAGCGTTATAATGTGAAGGTCAATCTCACTATTCGTTGGCAAAAGAGTTGGTGGTGGGTGGTGTTCACTAGCAGTCTTTCCCCTAGTCTTACACTGCTAAATTAGGGATGGCTAGCGCAGATAGCCCTCGTGTAGCTTTGTGCGAAATTTGAAACAAACCAAACCACGTTATCGTCCTATATCTAACTTCTTAAGGTATAACTAGTAATCGACTTTCTTCCATAAGCCTTGTTACTTCTGAGAAGGCAGAAGGGTTAGTTTTAATAAATTAAAAGGTTGTAATTACATCCCTCATATAATTTCTTTTTGAATGTGTCTCTTCGTCACTTGTATTATAAAAATATTTCTGATCTAAAAATAAAATATCGCACGTTTTATAATGATGTATTTCATCAGGGATAACGTTTCATTCAAGACTCACAGCAAATGTTAAAGCGCTTATATGTTGTCATCACGCGGTACACCAAACGAATCGGGTGTTTCGGCTCTAATAACTTGCAACAGCAAAACTCGGAGTTGGATTTTCCGCGGTAAACAGAGCGAAAACAAACAAATAAATTATCTCTATCCTTAACGTTCGTGATAAACCTTGATATCGAAAGGCATCCATAGACGGTAATCACTACTCTTTGCATACAATTTTATTTACAGATGTTTGAAAGTCTATTTGGTAGACAGAAATTTTATATCATATTTTAGATATAATATTTAATATATTTTATAATATTCCATATATACTATTGTCATTAAATGTTAACATATTTTTCTTCAAACTGAGGAGCCCGGCATGACCAGGTGGGTTAATGCGTTCGATTCGTAATCTGAGGGTCGTGGGTTGATTTCGTATGATTTGACCTTTTAAAGGTTGGTATTTGCTCATTTTGCGAAAAGCATTTTTGTGTCAAAAATAAACTCCAAGAAGTGGATGAATCTCTAATGTCGACTTAATACTACCACACGATTGCTGGTGTTTTCGTCGCATCAAACATGTTCGCCCTTTCAGCATGGGGGAGCGTTATAATGTGACGGTCACTAGAGCAGATAGCCCTCGTGCAGTTTTGTGCGAAATTCAAAACAAACAAACAATCGTACTGTGGATGTGGATTGCTTCTGTGATAGAGCTCTTCGTTTTAGGAGCTGAATTCGAATCTATGTTGTGTCATAAGATATTTCATTTTTCTTTAGACTGTAAATGAATCATAAGAGTGACAGTTAATCTGTTAGTGTAGATGATGGATGGTAAGGCGCTGTTGATAAGAGTTGGGCGATTAGTGGGTTATGCTAATATATTAATATGGCAAGTCCTCTACAACCCGTATACAAAAACAAACAAAAAAGAAAGTTACTGCTTCTGTCTTAACTTTCTCCACCACTGAATTATTCTAACATGTATTGATTCTCCTATTTTATCTTATCTTGACTTCGTATAATTTGACCATTTTATAAAGTTTGGTATTTGCGCATTTTGCGAAATGCATTTTTGTGTTAAAAATAAATTCCAAAAAGTGGATGAATCTCTAACGTCGACTTTATACCACCACACGATTGCTGGTGTTTTCGTTTTTAAATACACAGTAATACCACACTGATATTCAGTAAATCAAATAAACTGATAACATAATGAGAGCATATTTTACTACTGTGATAAAGGCAATAACGTTTTATGTAAGACATGTAGATATTATATTTACAACTAACTAAGCAAGGCTCGGCACGACCAGGTGGTTAAGGCACTTGCCTCGTAATCTGAGGATCGAGGGCTCAAATCCCTGTGACACCAAACATGCTCACCCTTTCAACCATGAATGCGTTATGATACGACGTTTGAGTAAAAAATCGACATGCGAATATTTTGCTTAGAGGTAAAATCATTTGCAGATGGACAAAAATGAAAATATTTACTTTTTTTTCATGAATTACATTAACTAATATCAGAATACTATGAAACTAAGTTTTAAATATTTTTGAATTACAATTGTTTAAATACTTAGAATTAGCGTATGACATTCCTTTAAAATTAGTAATGCTGTATTGTTTAGTACAAATTATCCCTCTCAGACGAAACTTTGTAAAACAATCAGTAAAAACTCAAACTTATGCCTAAGAGACTTATCTTGAGATTTAGAAAGCATTGCCACTTGAAAATAACAGTCTGAAAGTAAAACTATACAGTCAGATGGGAAAGATAACCGTTAGTACTGAAATCCTTTGACATGTGGCAGATTTCCCATGAAATATTTTTGTATTTTAACTAAGGAATAATGGCTGAGTAGGCTTAACGTCAGTGAAATTCGTGAAAATAGGAGAATTATCACGAATCTACTGGAGTGTGTTTCTCATTTCTTACGTACCAATTATCGTTCTTAATATTTTTATTCATTAATATCTATGTGTACTGAGAAGGGGCTAGATGACGAACATTGTTATTAGATGTTATGTTCGTTTCCAATACTCTCGCAAAGTTATAAAAGAGTTTACTGTTCTAACCTCCCTAATTATGAACTGACAGACCAGAGGGAATGAAAATAATCAACGGCATCCATCTTCCACTCATAGGCTACTGTATCGAAAAGTGATATTTGAACGTCACTCTTTTAACGCACCCACGAACCCAAAAGTAGGTGTACAAACAAAATCGAACTCAGTAATGCGAATACCTCCGCCACACAATGTTGTTCATATTCGGTTCCTGGCCCGGCATGGCCAAATGTGTTAAGGCGTTCGACTCGTAATCCGAGGATCGCGGGTTCGAATCCCCGTCGTACCAAACATGCTCGCCCTTTCAGCCGTGGGGGCGTTATAATGTGACGGTCAATCCCACTATTCGTTGGCAAAAGAGTAGCCCAAGAGTTGGCGGTGGGTGGTGATGACTAACTGCCTTCCCTCTAGACTTATACTGCTAGATTAAGGCTAGCGCAGATAGCCCTCGAGTAGCTTTGCGCAAAATTCAAAACAAACAAACAAACATATTCGGTTCACCAGAAAACATAAATGAAGACGAAAATCTGTCCTATGTTCGTCGTTATCAACCAAGATGGACCATTTTTCCAAGACAGTGAGGAAAAATATTCAACGTATCGCAACTAAGTTTGATCAAAATATAGTTAAAATAGTGGTGTTAAAAATCAGTCCCCACATAAACATATAGGGATTTTTTTTACGACCTTGACCCTAAAAAATAACCAGTTCCTAATTGGATCATTGTCTAAATATATACCGTTTTTCACCCAAATCCATTATGAAAACTTAACGTCCGTCACTTCTCAGTAACGGTTTGTTTTGAATTTTACGCAAAGCTACTCGAGAGCTATCTGCGCTAGCCGTCCCTAATTTAGCAGGATAACACGAGAGGGAAAGCGGCTAGTCATCACCTCCCACCGTCAACTCTTGGGCTACTCTTTTACAAACGAATAGTGGGATTGATCGTATCATTATAACACTCTCACGGCTGAAAGGGCGAATCGGTTTAATGCGACTGGGATTCGAACCCGCGACTTTCGAATGAGCAGTAGAATGCCTTAACACGCTTGGCCATGCCGAACCAGTACCGGAGGTAACTACTTTGAGCAACGGCATCGTATTTCCATTGTCATGGTAACTGTTACGTGGCGTTGTACTGTGTCTTATAGGTGTAAAATTGTGGGATTATGATCTGATTTTCACCATAGTGTGGAGCTAACTTGATTTAAACGGAAAATCACATCAGCTATGGTAGGAGTCATTTGTTAACATCAACATTTTGTGTGCTGTTGTTGGCAGTCATTTGTTAAGTCCAACACTTAGCATGTAGTTGTAGAGATTGATTTGTTTAATAAGAACTTAAACACGATATATATATAATCAAACTACCTTATTATATATATATATATATAATCAAACTACCTTATTATTACCCTTTCCTGGCCCCATAAATTACGGGGCTTTGTTAATTCTTATGCATAAAAATAATTACAGAATTATGAGTTTAACATCATTTTTTACCCATCTTAAAAAATGTACAAACATTTATTCTGGTTCGTCTCTTTTACTGTTTCGTATTTGTAGTTCATATTTATGGCAATTTTATTAAGACCATCCATCGCCGTCCCTAATGATGAACTATTAACAAGAGATGGAAGACGGTCAGTTGTAACACCGTATTACATGCTACCAACGTGAAGAATTTGACTCTCAATCTTATAACACATCCACAATTTATTAAAACTTGTAACATCACACGGATTCGACCCCTTCTTGGCCTGGTTGTTATGGCGCTCAATTCATATTCTGCAGGTTGCGGATCAAATTTTGTCTAAGAATATACCCGTTCAGCCGTGGGGTCGTCATAATTTAACAATGAAAAAATTACGATTAAATATTCTTCGGTCGGCATCTCAAAATCAGGGATAGTAGAAAACAGTCAAGTAGCATTGCCACAAAATAAACATGACTCGCCAATTTCCAAATCTAAAACTCTACCATAGGGTCAACCTGTGCTCTACTACTTCTATTTACAAGTCTAAGATCGACTAAGAGTGTAACATTACAATATAGGATTTAAAAGTCTTTAAAACAGTAAAATTTCCTTAAGATAATCTTACTCTACTTCACTACACTTAGGAATCAATAAATGATTCCACTCTTTTCTTAGTACGAGAAGTCTCTGGGGATGAAAATCACTCACGACGAAAGTGTCTCATTTATTTTCATTCCTCAGAGCCATCTATTCTTATTTAAACAATCAACATCAAATTGATGTAAATTCCGTGGATTTCATGGATTTTTTTTTATTAAAGCGCACTCTGTTTAACAAGGATGAGTTTGCATAAGTTTCATCAAATGTAAAAAATAACTTACTAATTTTTTTTATAAATCTTTATTTTGTAATAAATTTCGTCATTTCCTCGAAATGAGTATAATTCACTACTTTTACCATCATTTACTGTTTACAAGTACATTTGAGAATATAGAGTGAGCACGTCAAAGATAAAATCAATATTAACAATCAAGAGTTTCGTCCTCCTGTAGTTATGATTGTCATTACAGATCACAAAAACCTCTTCATGTTCGATTGCAGGTATAACTTGAACATTTCGAATTTTTTAGGCAGTTTCTATTCCTTTTTATTTGTAGAAACTAATAAGTCTTTGTCTCCAGGATGTAATCTGTTTAATTTATATTTTTAATTGTCTTCTGTCTTGTAGTTTCCTTTCTATTACACTATGTAAAACAATTGTTACTTTTTCTTGTTCCTGGGCAGAAAGTGTTATTTCCCAATTGCTTATGTCTAAAGTAAATGGAAAAGATCTATTTTTCTCTTCAAACTTTGCTTTTGTGACCTGAAAGCGTATAAACGAAAACATGATGGGAGACTTTATTTGGGGGCTGATACGTGAAACTGATTTACATTACAGTCGCAAATTTCGAAAAACTACTCACTTCTAAACAATTTTCATATAACTTTAATATAAATACATGCAAATCTTGATTCATATGTTGTTTTATTCAGACATTATGTAAATGAAAATGTGCAAATTTGTCCGTTTTTACATAAAAAATAGGTTAATTTCTAAATTTCATTATCCAGGTCACAAAAGTAAAGCTGTACTTTTACAACATAAGCAATTAAAAAATAACACATACCATCGAGGAACATAATTTGTGTTACATTGTGTTATGAGTAACAAAACATGATATTATTATATTTTTTGTCAAATATATGCTGTATTGAAGCAGATCATTTTAACTGACGAGGGATAACATATGAGGTTTTGTATGGAAAGTCAGCAGCACTACATTTTTCAAAGTGTTAGTAACATTAATTCCTATGCGTTAAAAATATCATTAAGCAGTAGCTTTAAGCTGATTAATCCTCAATAAAAAACTCTGAAAGTCTACATACTGTTAGATTAGATACATTGAAGAAACTTTTAAAGAATCATTCCTTTAAATTGTTTCGGCGGAAGCTTTATATATTTCACAAGTTTCATTTATTAAAGTTGGCAGCAGTATTACCTAGTTCAGAAGAGGCATTTATAATGTTTACGTACCTAAACTTTGGTACTCTGAAAAACAGAAATGAATTAAATCACCATGAAATGGCCTAACTGTAACAACTAAAATTATGTTTAAATATTTGCACATTACTAAAGTCAATTAATTTAAAAGTGGAGATCTTACAAAGTGTTTGCTCTAAAAGATTACTACTTTAGGTTTAAAATAAACAATAAATAATAATTAACACAGTCACTATATAAAATTAAATTTCCGTTTTTTAATTATGTCTTAATTTCGGTCTCAACTAATTAGCAAAGGAAAATAAAAGGGCCTGGCATGGCCAAGCGTGTTAAGGCGTTCGACTCGTAATCCGAGGGTCGCGGGTTCGAATCCCGGTTGCACCAAACACGCTCGCTCTCCCAGCCGTGGGTGCGTTATAATGTAACCGTCAATCCCACTATTCGTTGGTAAAAGAGTAGCCCACGAGTTGGCGGTGGGTGGTGATAACTAGCTGCCTTCCCTCTAGTCTTACACTGCTGTATTAGGGACAGCTAGCGCAGATAGACATCGAGTAGCTTTGCGCGAAATTAAAAAAAAAATAAAATAAAAGTTATTTCAAAATAATAAAATGTTTAAATAGTTGAAGAGAACATTTCCAACTCAAATGACTTCGAGAGGCTTAATGTTAAGATTAAAGACTTATAGCGCCAAATAGCGAAACCCGAGATGAAGTAAAGGTAACCCGTTGTTTAGCCTTGATCTTAAACACAATTACATGGAAAAAAAATCTAAAGTTAAACTTTAATGAAGGAAGCTTAAATCTTAAACACTGAGGTTGGGAGAATTTGTAATGGTACAAATAGGAGATAAAAAACTACTATAAACCTGGATATGTGCAACATATAAAGTACATATATGGTAGACTACTAAAAAGATGGGCTTGTGTAATAAAGCTCTTATTGATAGTTTGTTTTATTCGAAACTTTATTTATTTCCAGAAAGTCCGAATATTTTTCATCTTTTATTTTAACATCAACATCAATAGCACAGCGGTATGTTCATGGACTTCCAACTCTGGAAACCGAGTTTCGATACCCTAAGTGGGCAAATCCAATAGTATAACTTTGTGCTTAACTTCAAACAAATATAGAAAACACGCTGAGGTACCCGTACTTTGTCCTTTAAAAAATGCGGGCATAGATGTTATTATAAACAAAGTAAAAAAATCTGACTTTCAAACAATTTATTTACAGCATTCTATTACAGTATTCTTTACCATTTCACCAAAGGTTTGTTGTGAGATTTAAAACTGCCGTATGTATATACTTAAAAGTGTTCGATAGCAAAGGTGACTTTTCATATCAACGTTATGGTGACTGTTGTATCAACTTCAGCTGAATTTATGTATTTTTGCAGTAGTGGCGGCCATTTGTTTTCATTGCTTTCCCCCATAGAGAGTGTTTAGCACTTTTGAAATAAATAAAACGTTTGTGTGCTCTCTACCCACATTATGTGTATGTGGTGTTTTAGAAAATGTAAGGTGCATGTGTGTATTTTCTTATAATAAAGCCACATGGAACTTTCATCTGTTTCCACTGGATCCATTATTTTGGCGATGTAAACCCGAGGGCTAAATGCTGTTTGGTGTAAATACGTGGCACTAGCTTTGAACGTAGTTAACGTTGACCTACGTCAAAAATAATACTTGTTTTTATCGTCCCTGGTAAACTTGTTTCCTATGGAGACGTAAAACGTTCTTTTGGAACTTCTATGTGTACCAAACAATGGAATTTATTCAAGTAAACTAGAACTGCAACAAATCCAGTCCCACACAGTATGCATGTTTATATGTAATCCTTTGGAAAGATGTAGTTTTTCAAAACGTTCTTTATTAAACACATTCTGTTATATACAGTTCTTATCAGCAAAGATAATATAGTTGTTTCCTAAGATTAGCCATTCTAGTAAACTATGAAATTTGTAAGTTACAAAATTTCTGATTCGCAGAAATGTCCCCAACGGATCAAGAGTATGTATATGGACTTAAAATATTACAATCGGGGCTTGTTCCCTGCGATGGACAAAGTGCAGATAGCCCAGTGTAGGACTGTACTGCAATAACATCTTGAGAAAAATAAAAAATGAGTTAAATGTTCGTTTATTCGATATATCCGTTATTCGTATTTCGCCTGTAATGACGTTTTATCTAGACATTCTGAATGTTAATGTATTGATTACTCAAAATTCCCTATAAAAACCTAATTCAGAAAGATTAGTTCGAGCTGGTTTCAAAGTTCAAGAATTGTGAATTAAAAAAATTGTTGTAAGTTATTTGTGCAAGACTCGCCTTATTCTTAAATCCTTGTAGAACTACGTAAGGCCTTTTGCGCTGGTCGACTCTAATTTTAAGGTGATAGATTGGGCGAAGACACACATCTATACTGCCAAATCTGGAGCTGTTCTAATCAAACAGAGAGATTTGACCATCTGTTATAACACATTCACGGCCTGAAAGTGTGGATTACATTTTTTTCCTGCAAATAACCACAAACCAGAAACCTTCTCAAGAGAATGATATTGTTCATTTTGAACTTTAACTTTTCTCGTAACAGTGAGCCCCCCGCTAGTATAGCGGTAAGTTTACGGATTTACAACGCTAAAATCAGGAGTTCGATTCCTCTCGGCGTGCTCAGCAGATAGCCCGATGTGGCTTTGCTGAAAGAAAACACGCATACACACACATTCGTAACAGTGGCCTGGCATGGCCAGGTGGGATAAGGCGTTCGACTCGTAATCTGAGGGTCGCGGATTCGAATCTCGGTCGCACACAACATCCTTGCCCTCTCAGCCGTGGGGGCGTTATAATGTGCGGTCAATCCCACTATTCGTTGGTGAAAGAGTAGCCCAAGAGTTGGCGGTGGGTGGTGATGACTAGCTGCCCTCCCTCTAGTCTTACACTGCTAAATTGGGGACGGCTAGCGCAGATAGCCCTCGTGTAGCTTTGCACAAAATTCAAAAAACAAACAAACAAGCAATCGTAACAGTGAAATAATTCATTTCTACTTGCAATCAAGAAGGATATTTTACTAGCTTTGGAACTATTTTTGTTTAATTTTCTCTAATCGGACATGTGAAAGAAGGGTTGCTAACTTTAACTACAGATTTAGGAATATTTTATAACTGAGTACATCGATATATTCTGATAAAACAGTTTTGAAGACCAGCTTATGTCTGTCCTCAGTTAACTTTATTTGCTGTAACTTCTTATTCTACAAATTTTTTCTCCCACTTTATCAGTGTGAATTCTGCTGCATTATCTACAATTTTTTATGGAAATTATTTTTTAGAAATCCTAAAAAATAATGTCAAAATATAAATTGGCCCGAAGATGTCAGAATGACTGAGGAGGTGATAAATTATCAATAATGGAATGATAAATTAACATTCAACTAATTTAGGGTGTAGTCTCCAAAAGTTCACATTGAACTATTGTTTATTACACATAGCCATTATTTCCTAGACAAATAATTTTCATTGTGTTACATTATTAGCTACACGAATATTTCTTATTGTGTGGCCCCCCGCTAGTACAGCGGTATGTCTTCGGATTTACAACGCAAAATCAGGGGTTCGATTCCCCTCGGTGGGCTCAGCAGATAACCCGGAGTGGCTTTGCTATAAGAAAACACACAAACACACTTATTGTGTAACATTATTCTCTTAATATTACGTATATGCAAGTTTTCGTTAACTTTTTTGAAAATTCAAATCTATCTGCCATCTAGTGGTCTAGCCTGGCAAATGTTTTGGTGGGTAGGACACTCGAGTGGCTGTCTAAGAATCGTAGGCTTTAGTTCTTTTCACGAGCATGCTCGTCCTTTCAGTGGTCGGTGCATCACAAAAGTGACAGTAAAATCCTTTTATTTTATTAGAACAGTTCCAGATGTGTGTTGGTGGAGAACTGATTTCCCTATAACTTACTTTAGCTTTTTTTCAACTAAATTACAAATAGGTCAAAATAAAGTAGGACATTGTAACTTATGTAGAATAAAACTTAATGCAGCCAAAACAGAAGTGTTATTAACAAAAGTAATTGTGTTAATATATTAACACAAGTTGGCACTTCACCCCCACTCTAAACGGAAACCTTCTCTAGGTTTTCACATTAGACATGGGTCTAACTTATGACTCAAAATTAAACTAAACACATGAATAAAATTAGAAATAAAGCATGGCGAACATCCTATATATCTGACTTTTAACTGTCAATACCAGGAGTGCAACAACAGATTGCACGCTTAAAATCTACAAGACTTGCAATTACATCTGTCCATTTGTTGTGACCCATAACAAAACTACAGATACTGCAAAACATGATAATCACTAAAACATACAGCGTTCCAAGAAACTCAAACACAACTTTTTATACAATTACTGAAACGTTTCTATCACATAGTTTAAGATAGATCAAGACAGTATGTTAGGGAAAGAATAAATAAAAACGCTTTATTAGGTACACTAGAAAGATTTTTTATATGTAATGAACATATACCAAGAATCTCTCACCATTAAGCCTAATTAACTCATTGTATGTATTACAGCCAGGTAATGTTAGACAACAAACCAGTAACCAATAGTTACGTATACTATTACTAAAAAGTTTTTATATATCGTAATAAAAGTATAAGTACACACTAGAATAAACTATAGAATAACTTGTAACGAAAAGGCTTTACTTTTTAGTACGTAAAGAGATATAGTAAAGTGTTAACAAGGAAAAAGTATGTTTTTTTCTTTTTTTGGATACTGTCAAGGAAGGAGCACACGTATGTCCAGAAAACTATGGATATTTGTGCGGCACGTGCAGTAGCTAAATGAATCCTAAAACAGCAGTTTAGTAACTAGGGGCAATAATATTTTTTGAAAACCTTCAAACCACCTTACATGAAGAGGAAGGAAGCGAGGCGGTAAGGGCCTAGGTCTTATTAACAAAACCGTTACCATCATTGTAGAACACATAATATTTTATTTGTTGTGTCCCTATCGTAGGTGGTATATAATAAAAATGTATAAATAAATTAGGAAACAAAAAATACCAAAATTAGTTAGAAACAAAACAAATTCGCTTGAGGTCGTATAAATCCCATCTTCGAAACAGTGTAAAATAGTGTAATCGAAACAGTGTAAAATAGTGTAATCTTAGGATGTCTTAAACACATTTTTCTAAGCTACTTACGCGCCTAATTACTCAGGGGGACATAATTTACTTGATTAAAGAGTTTCTAAAACAAAAGAGTCGCAGAAATTTAATGAAAATACCATTAATATTGGACTTTAAAAACACTAATTACTGTTAAGATTCTCTGTGTATTTATATATAAAATTAATAATTTTATCCAGTTCTTTGGTCAATACTTTATAACGAGTCTTACAACATAAACAAATGTAAAACATAAAGAGAAGTGGAAAAATGGTATGTTGAAGAAAAGCCGGTATCAGAATTTGTACTAAAATAATGTCTTATTGAAATACGAAGAAAACTTGTATTTCTTAATACCAGTTACATGTTAACGGGGTTAAAAACAAAGGGTTTACATTTTATCCAAATAGGTGTACAAAAAGAATTGGGATATGCAAATAAGATAATTATTAAAAAAGTCATAGTATTATGTTTCATATTTGAAACAAAAGGTTTTCTAGGAGTGAATTTATTATTCTATTTGAATGTTTTGAATTTTTACTGTGCTATTTCAGAAACAAAATGCACCTTCTGTAAAAAGTAAAAACAGAACGGACTTTCCTCATCGTTTACTATAATGCAACTTTCATAGCTTTCAGTGTTTTAACGAGATTTTGAGAGGAAAACAAGTTCTTAGAGAACATAATGACGTATCAAAATATCTAAGCATTGGACATTATTAAGGGATAGATTATTATGTCTGAGGTCAGAAACCTGTGTAAGCATAATGGGATCAAATGATAATGTACCGTGAATATAAGAGATGAACTTGAAATGTTTAAGAAATATTTTTTTGTGTGCACAGTTTCGCTATATTGTTGTTTCAAGTTCTCTAATTCCAATTCATTTGGGGCACCCTTTACGGTTTCGTTCAGCGCCCAAATGGCAGAAGCTTTATTAATACCAATATACATGTTACAACTTATTGTTTTTTAGATCGAATACATCAAACGCTTTGCCAAACTTTCTTTTTATGGCTAAAATATTAAATTTAATACTAAAGAATTCTTTAGTAAAGACAAAACCACTCACAGATAAAAAGAAAGAAATATAAAAAACCTACAGATAACAGACCAAGCAAAAAATAATTTATGAAGAACAGACAAACAAAAATAAAACATCCATTTAAAGTGGTGTTTATGATGACTGACCACCGTTTATTAGCCACTCTTCACGATGTATAAAACACTTTTCAATGTATCATGAACTACTGGGTAAATATGTCTCTCTTAAGAACGTGCCTCCAAGTGGCTCAGCGGTATGTCTGCGGACTTACAACGCTGAAAACCGGGTTTCGATACCCGAGGTGGGCAGAGTACTGATAGCCCATTGTATAGCTTTGTGCTTGATTCAAAAGAACAACAACTTAAGAACGTGTTTGAATACTCAAAACTATGTATTTGGCTTAAAGGTACATGGAAAGTCTCTTGTTTATCAAATTTTCAGCAGTAGATACTGAAGAGAATAATGGACATATTACTAAGTCTATTAGCAGCAATTTGATAAAAGCACAACATTTCAAAATGCAGATCGTGTTCCAGGATTTTTCCAGTACTTTAGTTTTCTAGCAAATTCTTTTCTTCTGACTAAGTTTGTAGAAACAACGACCACTAATAACCTACGCAAAGCTCTTACAGACTTTCTGTTCTGCGATTCAACTCGTTCTTCAACCAATCCACACACGAACGCCTGGAGGGTTTGAGGTTTTTAGTGAGATTGAAAAACTTTTTAATCTCATTTGACTTTCGCCTGTGGTAAACAAACTTATTTTGTTTCATTATATTCCTGCATGACGATGGGTGTGCACAATAATTTATTATAGTGTTGAGATACTGGAAGTATTTTAAGAAATGTCCCGTAAACATAGGTCTAGTATATTATCACAGAATGGTTATTTAGTTTTATAAAAGTCATTTGCCTATGGCCATGAGTTTATATCATATGCAGCTTTATCAATGAGACAACAAAACCTCTTGTAAGAAGCCACTGACAATACACCTATAACCTAATGATGTTGAGACCTCTAGTCAGACGTTGTCGATCACACTATGTAACACAAAATTTGTTCCTGGATAGTATGAGTTATTTCTTAATTGCTTACGTTGTAAAATTACAGAAAATGCCATTATTTCTTTGAAACTGTACTTTTGTGACCTGGATAATAAATTTAGAAATTAACCTATTATCTATGTAAAAACGGGCAAATTTGCACATTTTCATTTACATAAGGTCTGAATAAAACAACCTATGAATCAAGATTTACATGTATTTATACTAAAGTTATACAAAAATGAACAAAAATGTTTAGAAGTGAGTAGTTTTTCGAGGTTTGCGACTGTAATGTAAATCACTTTCACGTATCAACCCCCAAATATATCCCCTATCGTGTTTTTTATACGCTCTTTGGTACCGGCGTTAAAAGTCCAGTATATCCTGGTGGAAGCGCTCGCCTTGCTCCTCTGAGTATGCTACCATGTTCTTGAATTTGTCAAGATGAGCGTCAAGGATATAGACTTTCAGGGACATCCTGTAGCTCATTTTGCTGTAGTTCTTCACTAGAGCCTCAACCAGTTCCACATAATTTTCTGCCCTGTGATTGCCCAAAAAGCCTCGAAGTACTGCGACAAAACTGTCACAAGTTTTTTTTCCTTCCTACTGAGCTTCTTGGGGAATTCTGTGCACTCCAGGATCTTCTTTATTTGTGGTCCAACGAAGACATCAGCTTTGACCTTTGCCTCAGACAGCTTAGGGAAGAAGTCTCGAAGGTACTTGAATGATGCAGACTCCTTATCAAGAGCTGTGACAAATTGTTTCATAAGACCCAATTTTATGTGCAATAGTGGGAACAACACCTTCTGGAGGTTTACTAGTGGCTCACACTTGACATTGTGCCTCCCCACAGAGAAGTTGGTCCGTCGTGGCCAGTGTTTCCTGTTGTAATGCGCTGCAATGTCCCTGCTGTCCCAAATGCAAAGGTAACAGAGAAACTTGGTAAAGCCTCCTTGGAGACCCATCAGAAATGCCACCATTTTAAAGTATCCGATACCCTCCCAGTTATACTCATCATACTTCAAGGCTTCTAACAAGGTCTTGATGCTGTTGTATTCCTCTTTGAGGTGCACCGAAAGATATTTACATTTTAAAAGGTCTATAACTTGTATAATATAAAATCTTACTATTCAAGCAAGTAAAAATTGTCCGTCTTACCTTTCAGAGTTTTTCTGCAGTGCTCGCAGGTAAGATGAGGTGCCAAGGGTTTGTCTTGATTCCCGACAGGCATGCCGAAATATGCCTTGTTGGCACACATTTTAGCAGATGCTGTCACAGAGTACTTTTTCGCTTTTGTCTTAATAAATTAGCCACATACATAATTGAATGCGTGTGGAGAATGCTTGCAGCTTCTTAAAGCCATAACTGATATAATCAGATAGGTTTATGTGTTCACTTAGGCTGCTAGAACTAAACTGAAGTGGTGAGTGGTGAACCCCTGTATATATATATTACTATGGAAAGTTCTACAACATTCTAGAAAGTTCTTGAAAATTCTTGTAAGTTCGAGAAAATTATCTATCAGCTACTCAGCACTAAATCTACCTGGATGGAATGTTCTGGGAAATGGGTAAATTTGAAAAGTTTATTACCCAGATTACAAAAGCAAAGTTTGAAGAGAAAATAGGTCTTTTCCATTAACCATAGGCATAAGCAATTGGGAAATAACACTTTCTGCCCAGGTACAAGAAAAAATTAAAGTTTTGTTACATAGTGTTATAAACATATAACTTAATGACGTCGAAACCTCTAGTTTGCTTATTTGTTTGTTTTGAATTTTGTGCAAAACTACGCAAGGACAAAATGAGCTATCCGTTCCTAATTTAGCACTGTAAGACTCGAGGGTAGGTAGCTAGTTATCACCACTCACCGCCAACGTTTGGGCTACTCTTACCAATGAAAAGTGGGATTGACCAAAACTTTATTAGGCTACTACGGCTGGTGTGACCGGGATTCAAACAGTAACCTTCAGGTTACGATTCGTGTACCTTAACTACCTGACCATGCTGAAACAAAACCTCTAGTCAAAATTTATTCGTACTGTAGCTATAAATTTGACAGAGTTATGTTTCAATAGTAGTCAGCACCTAAAAGTACGATCCAGTTTTCCCATCTTCTGAATATTATCAGAAATAGGTGTCATCTACTGATAAATAGACGTAACCATGGTGATTTATGAAGAATTGCTACTGTCTGGCTTGTGTACAATTCTGCAGGTAAATATAAACAGGCTGCAGCTATTCGTAAAGATATTTAAGCGTAATGATTGGAGCAAAACTCTTACTCATTGGCTTTTGTACTTTTTAGGGGTTAAAAAAGGTATACTGCATACTAGTGCATTGTAATAATACTTTATTTCAAACATTCGGAGAAATTATCTCTTATGTTGTATACAAAAATTCGACGTTGATGTCCTAACACCTTACAATCAGAATTGTAACAAAGATTTTTTTTTTTCTGGATTTAATAATTAAGAAAAATATGTTTAATTTAGCTTTCTCTATTTTGTGTTTCACAACCTTTGAATATTTACTATATTTAATAAATAACTTCTATAAATTAGATTTCTGTTTAAGCGTTAAATTAATGCTATGTGTAAAAAATAACTGATTGTAAACATGTAAGCTATCAGTTTGATAAGATATAATGCATATTTAAATTGAGTTTAAATGACAGTTTTCCATTTTAGGTTATCTGAAGTTGAATGATTCTTGTTTATTATGAGACAAGTTAATTTTATTAATGTATTAAAAGACAAAGTGAACAAAACACTGAATTAAGGCACACGATAATCGATGGAAATCTATATAAAATACAAGCAACGAGTGCGTGTAGATTCTGTAATATTATATCAAGAAAACTAGATATCTCTAATTGTCAGTTATGCGTCTCACTCGAGTGCAAACACTTGATTTACCAGAACATTGTGTTTCATTACTGTCTTAAGTATTAGAAAGCGGGTTAATAGAATTTTTCAGATGCTTTTGTTCTTGATGTATATAAAGTGTCATATTCAGCTATATTCTCGTTAAAATAACAATGAGAGGAGTTTCTACATCGTCGTTACTACAGCAAATAAGAGGGGATTATCAGCAATATGCAAATTATTGCATTGCTTAAGTTTCAAGAACTAAGTTGCATCTGGGAATTAGTGTCCGTCAGATTAAGCAGGAACAGCTCTAGAAAATGAAAAAAAAATATATAGGAAAAAATTAGTTTATTTTTCTGAAAGAAAATCTATCATCTAACGCTTTTTTTTTATTTCAAATATCGTGATTTTTGGCTAGAATATTTTGTATTGGGAATATTGTACTTTAGTGTTAGAATTTTGTAATATTGTATTGGGAATATTGTACTTTAGTGTTAGAATTTTGTAATATTGTATTGTGATTTAGGGCTCGAATTTCTGTATTGGAAATAATGTAATTTAGTTCTTGCATTTTCCTATTACAAGTATTGTTAATGAGTGCTCGAAGTTTTGTGTAGGAAAAACTGTAATCGGGAACATGGAGTTTTGTTTTGGAAATATTGCAGGTTATTTCTATTTAAGTACCATGATAGAAAGTTTATAAACTGTTATTCTTTATTAGTACATATTTATCTCAGCTTTTATTATTCCTTTTATTATGTATTTTATTTTGTTTCGTTGTGTCTTGACATATACAGATATTTGCTACGATAATTTCAGAGTTATTATATATGTATATGTATGCTTCAAAGTCTTACAGTTAATATATATGTATATGTATGCTTCAAAGTCTTACAGTTATTATATATGTATATGTATGCTTCAAAGTCTTACAGTTATTATATGTGTATATGTATGCTTCAAAGTCTTACAGTTATTATATGTGTATATGTATGCTTCAAAGTGTTACAGTTAATATATATGTGTATGTATGGTTCAAAGTCTTACAGTTATTATATGTGTATATGTATGCTTCAAAGCCTTACAGTTATTATATATTCCCTATGCTGTAACTTTGTTTTAGTAAGATTTTATTCTTTACTACACTTCCTGTCATTACAGCTTTGTTGTAATTTGATTTTATTGGCTATTACTGTGTAGCCCTTCAAAAATTGAAGGGACGAATACTTTCACCCAATAATTTGCTCCAATCTCACATTTCAGTTTTGTTGTGGTTCAGTTTCATTGTCATTATAGCTTTGTTTTGGTTACAATGTATTGTTAACTATGTTTCTTGTTTTAGTTAAATTGTATTGTTACCAATTTTTCTTGCTATCATAGCTTTGTTTGATTAGATATTATTCCTTAGAATGTTCTCTGTCATTGTAGTTTTGTTGTAGTTCGATCTTAGCGTGAACTATATTTCCTTACATTCTTCTGTATTTTTATTGCTGATATGTCGTTGTTGTTGAGACAAACGATAAATATCCATAAAGTAAAATTACTGCGTTTGATGAGCACTTGAAACAAACGTCTCTATATAGCTCGTATGCAGTGTTAATACAAATTAATAATGGTGACTATTGTTTTACGCATAGAGATAGTTTTTCATGTTTTCAAAAACCAAACTTTTGTTCTACCGTTACGGTCATTACGTGCCAAGTTGCACATTTAAAACAAAGATCGATTCATCAAATTCATTTTCTTTAAATCAGCGTAGTTTCTAAACTATTATCATAGTTTAAGTATTAAATCATGTACAACATGTGGCTATATAATCGATTATGACTGCTGTGCTGTGTTCCTGTACTAACGAAACTGACTTCTAAGCGTTCTGCGTTTGTTTTGACTTGTAACTCACCCTTTACAGCGGTTCTAGACATACCTCCCGTAGTGACAGGACACTTCATATCAGCATATGTGTATCCTTCTTATAAAATGAGTTTAACCTGTTGTACCAAACAAAGATTGCCTAAGAAACATGCTGTGTGTCTGTGTAGAACTGCTGGGGTTTTTTAACACTGTTTTAATGAATAATTTATCGTTTACTTATTAATTTTCGTTTAACCACAACTGATCCACCAGTTATAAATAACATGACCTGGATTATATATTTTGTGGAAACTTTGTAATACACGTCAGTAAACCGTTGACACGTTTATTATTAGCAACATTTACCGAGTGTAGAGTAAAACTTAATTGATTACCGGCTATTGTGTTGATAACTGTTTAAAACTTTCATTGTGTTGTGAAAAGTTTTGTTCTACGTTAAAGTATCAATAAAAGTAGCACTAGAAAGATACAAAATATTTCACAAATATTATACAGAATACAACGAATCTTGTTATTTTTTGTTGGTTTGTTTTGAATTTTGAGCAAAACTACAAGACGGCAATCTGCGCTAGCTGTCCCTAATTTAGCAGTATAAGACTAGATAGAAGGCAGCTAGTCATCACCACCCACCGTCAACTATTGGGCTACTATTTCATCAACATATAGTGGTATGTCCGTCACATTATGACGCTCCGACAGCTGAAAGAGCGAGCATGTTTGCTGCACGGGGATTTCAACCCGCGACCCTCAACTTACGAGTTAAGCGCTCTAACCACGAGGCCATGCTGGGTTCTTGCGAACATTGTTTTGATACTGACTAGTGGATATGATATTCAGTTATATTGTTTCATAGGAGATTGATTGTTGATTATTTTGAATTAAGCACAAAGCGACACAATAGGCTATCTGTGCTCTACCTACGACGCGTATTGAAACCAGGTTTCTAGTGGTGCGGGTTCGCAGACAAGCAGCTCGAAGGCTTCCTAGGAGCAGCTATATTGTTCTACAGATGAGTCACGGTTCATTAGGTAAATATCTTCTTGTTCTGAGCTTTTCATGCGTTTTCAAATTATTAGCAGTGCTAGAATTATGATCAATAATTACATACAATTTCATTCATTTATACGTTTATATACATGTAAGCTAAAAATCGGATTTTCAGGTAGCACATTGTACAGCTTTTGCGTAACAACGGAATACAAATAATACGTATGTAGATATACATATATATATATAGATGGAGAGAGAGAGAGAGGCCTGGCATGGCCGAGCGCGTAAGGCGTGCGACTCGTAATCCGAGGGGCGCGAGTTCGCGCCCGCGTCGCGCTAAACACGCTCGCCCTCCTAGCCGTGGGGGCGTTATAACGTCACTGTCAATCCCACTATTCGTTGGCGGTGGGTGGTGATGACTAGCTGCCTTCCCTCTAGTTTTACACTACTAAATTAGGGACGGCTCGGTGCAGCGGGCTTTGTTAGCTACTCACTTAAATACTGTGTGTGTGTTTTTCATATAGCAAAGCCACAAAGGGCTATCTGCTCAGCCCACCGAGGGGAATCGAACCCCTGATTTTAGCGTTGTAAATCCGGAGACATACCGCTGTACTAGCGGGGGGCCACTTAAATACCTGTTGAAGAATCCGCAAGCGATTGCGGCCCTATGTTCTTTGATGGAATCTAATGGTGATAACTAACATATATATATAGAGAGAGATTGTTTCAGTTTCAAATATTGTCGTGTTTACCATTTCATCTACACCTTGGAACCAATATTCCATAGCTAGAATACTTTAATTTTTCTGTAATATTTCAAAAGTATCCATCTCCCATTAATTGGTCTATTGGTGAATGCAGATTTTTATGCACTGATGAGGGGGTAGGATAATTGGCTTCGGCCCAGGATGGCCAGGTGGATTAATGCGTTCGAATCGTAATTCGAGGGTCGCGGGTTCAAATCCCCGTCGCACTAAACATGCTCGCTCTTTCAGCCGTGGGGCATTACAATGTGACGGTTAATCCCATTATTCGTTGATAAAAGAGTAACCCAAGAGTTGGCTTTGGTGATGATGACTAGCTGTTTTCCCTCTAGTCTTACACTGTTAAATTAGGGATACCTAGCGCAGATAGCCCTCATGTAGCTTTGCGCGAAATTCAAAACAAACAACGATTGGCTTCACTAATACTTCTCGGAGAAAACAGTATGTTGTGTTTCTGATGAAGTAACTTATGTAGTCGAGTAGAAAATAAGTATAGCAAGGAGGACACATTGTCCCCCTACTAGATATGTTGCATTTGGGATGTACGTTTAAAGAAGTGGCGCCACCTACGAAGAATGCCGAGCAAAGCAGTTTCATTAAGAAGGTAGAAAAACAATGTACGAAAGAAAAGTTCTATATGTCTAAAGTGAACTTAAAGTAATATTTCATTCAAAATACTAACACCTTGAATAAAGACATATACAATAACAGTGAAAATAACACTTATTATTATTAATAGAAGTAATAACTGCAGTTACAATCCAAGAAACACTAAGTGAAACGTAATTGTAAAATACATATAATAACGAGACGGCGTTAAGTAATTATCATATATACTGGTGCATTGTGTGTGTGTCTTAAGAATATTATTAGAGGTTGTCAAGAATTTTTTCTGGGGGTTTGTGTATTTTGTCTAGTGACTGATACAGGGGCATTCAATTGCTGAAGGCGTAGTATATCTTACAGATATGGCAGTCGGGTTGTATTCTATAAGATATTTTAGAAGCATGTCTAAGATGGCACAGTTCTAAGGGTTTCTGGCTTTTACATATCAAATGTTATAATCTAGTAAAAAAGCGATAAATTTAACAAAATATTTAAGAGTGAAGGAGGGAAATACTTTTCTTTGAAAAAGAAACTGTTCTATGGATACAGCCTTCATAAGCTCTGCAGCTTGACAATTCGTCAAATGTAGCATTATCTAATATATATATCTACGTTTGTGTCTGTTTTTTCATATCTTCTAGCCATCTGTTTCTTATATGTTTCCACATTTCTCGTTCAATCACCACTGAACTTAATACAATAATATAGGATGACATGAGGATGGTCAAAATGAGGTGGGGTTTGTAGTCCCCATCTTCTATATGAATAAACGTCAATATGTGTACAAGATTTAAACGTACACATTATACTAATCACATTTTTTAATCAGTCAGCACCTAACTTAACACATAATAATACATAATGGCATGAGGTAGGTAATGAGAAGGGAGTTAAATACCCCCATTTAATTTCATAGTTCATTTCGAATAATAAACTACCAAATTGATGGGTTTTGACATGCGGAGTTGGATTGTTTATTTGGTTTTGAATTTCGCGCAAACCTACACGAGGGCTACCTCCCCTAGCAGTCCCTAATTTAACAGTGTAAGAGTAGAGGGAAGCAACTTGTCATCACCACCCATCGCCAGCTCCTGGGCTACTCTTTTACCAATGAATAGTTGGATTGAGCATCACATTATAACGCCCCAACGACTGAAAGAACGAGCATATCTGGCGTGACGGGGATTCGAGCCCGAAACCATCAGATACGAGTCAAGTGTCTTAACCACTTGGCCATGCCGGGCCTCCATGGGATTTGGAATCTCAATTTCATATAGATAGAATTATTGAAAATAATACGTGTGTCTTTTCAGTATTCGTCTTTTTAAGTGTTTTTATGGCATTTTAATTGTGTTTAATTTGTTATGAAAGAAAATAGAAACAATGTCCTAGCCTTTGTTACAAATTTATTTCACCCGTTCACGGACAGGATACTTCATCCAGCTAGTAGAATTAAATGTATTAAGAGCCAGTTACATCTTCTAAGCCTAGTTCCATTACTGATATTGAAGGAATCTTTATCTAATTAGACATGAAAATAACACAATCAAGAATGAAATGCAGTTTATAAACAGTTTTGTTATTTCAAAGTGAATACAGTCTTTACAGAAGTGCTCGACTATATTAGGTTCTCCAACTGATGTTTAAACTTATGTATATATCGTAAGAAAAGCTTACCTTAACATTACTGTTTCATTGGCAGGGTTTGAAGAGTGACGTCACGTAATCCATTTATATATGAAAGTTGCACAGAGATAACTACAATTAAAGCAATCCTTATTTCCAGAATGTTCTAGAGCCCTTATCATTAAGCGAAAGTAATAAGGACCAGCTTCATGTGGAGTAATCCTTAATCGTCCGGTAACTCTTTTTTTGTTTAAGCTAATTTTAACCCTTCTCGGGTTCTGTCGAGTTGGGTTTTTTACTTATAATTACAAAAATTTAACTTCAATTACCATGATTACAAATCGGTCTTAATTAGTTTTATTTTATTCTTGGTATTCTGACGTAAAACTGATGCTAAATAAGTGTTTTATCCTGTTCCTAATTTAATTTTTAATTAAATACGCCATCCGAATAATATATTACAAACTTAATAAAAGGCTTGGTGAGAGAAATAACGAAACGTTTTTTATCTAGTTTATCTTGGTATTGACAACAGCTGTTGTCATTTCGTTTTTCAAATTTTCGTTTCAGACAGCTTGTTTGTTATTTCGATCGAAAAGCAGCAAACAAACAAGCCCTTCAATAAATGGATTGTTTGTTTTAATCGACAAGTTAATCCATTATTATATAAAAACTTATAAATGAGTAAAGATATGTTTATTTGTTTCTGTATGTTACATACTTACAGGTGTTTACTAAGATCTATATTTAAAGACTTGAAGATCATTTATTGATGTAAAATGTCTTACATTTGATGAATTATGTTATATTATTGATCTCTTATCTTTAAAGTAACTGGACATATTAAAAGACACCGATTGATTGGCTCATTGCAACATGAATTAACACGCGATATAAGCTCCAATCCCAAGAACAGTATGTAGTGTTAACCCTAAAACATAAGTAAGTAGAATTGTGAATTTCTTCATTAACAAATAACATAAAACTTGATTCGTCGTTAATGCTTAATTATAACTTAGAAATGTGAAGAAAAAGCAGTCTTACTCAAAACGATGTTAACCTTAGCGCTATGTGATAACTGGGTAAAGCACAAAGAAACAGACAGGACTGAAATTATTTTAATGAAATCTTTATACAAATTTCACAATATCATCTTTGCTTGAACTTTGTTTGACGATCCAAAAGAGAAACAAATGCTGTTGGTTGTAACAGAACTACGTACTTAAGTTGTATCAGTCGCACACATCACTTCAAGGGTGTGTACCAGTATTAACTCACCACATTATTATACACAAAATATCTTACACAGCACGTGTTTTATAAATTTTATAGAATAATTGTCTAGGTGTTGGTAATAATGGCTCTGGGAAAAAAATTGTTTGGTCCTTTTAAACATACGTTTTACATGCCCCGACAAGAGCTAAAAACCCGGTATTGTACAAGTATAAATGTCATTAACAAAATATAAATAATTACCAATATTCCATGGCCTAGCATGGTCAAGTGTGTTAAGGCGTTCGAGTCGTAATCCGAGGGTCGCGGGTTCAAATCCAGGTCGCACTAAACATGCTCGCCATTTCAAGCCGTGGGGGCGGTGGGTGGTGATGACTAACTGTTTTACAATGCTAGATTAGGGACGGCTATCGCAGATAGCCCTCGAGTAGCTTTGTGCGAAATTCAAAACAAACAAACCAATATTCAAGCATTATTTAAATAATATTTTTTATTAATATTGTAAAACTGAAATAGATGTCCCCATTTTACCAAAATAGATTTTCGATGCGGTACAAAAAGTGTCCCATCGTTAATTTGTGTCTGATTCTCTGACTGCACTTTTTGTTAGAGTGTGGGAAACGTAAAAAGTCAGAAGGTTTTATTTTATTGTCCAAATGTTGCATTGTTGTAAAATAAAAATACTAGCTCTTTACGAATTTTGTATAAATAAAAATAAGATATTCAAAACACAAAGAAACAAAATTGATGGTCATAAGCTTATTTAATGGGCAACAAATCAAGTAACTGCAACTACTCTTTCATTTAAAAATATATCAGTTTCAAGTTTTTTAAAACACGATAGTACCATTGAGAGATTTACCTTTTTCTCCGATTTTTTTAGCGCGTCGTATATCCTCCAAACGAGTTCCGGTCCAGCACTCCCCACGTGTTTCCCTATAACATAGTATTGTGATATAGGATTCAACTCTGCTGGCGGCGCTACTACTGGCTTCAACTTCGAAAATATCGGCGACTCGCGGGGCATATTATATCTGTTTACAATAGCAGAAACTCACTCAGAGCAACTTCTTGTCGATCTGGTTCAAAGTGTCGTAATCAGCCAGATACAGCTGACTGCCAAGTCCTCCAAGGTATAGCACTGACAATAGGTCCTTTCGATGATAAGAGATCCTTTCGTTAACCAGGCCAATTCATACCACTCTCGAGTGTCTCCTAGATGACTACTTCTTATACCAGCACTGTAATGGACTCAGTCGACCGATAAGTACTGTAATAACAGAGACGAAAGAAAGTTGAAACGATTCTTACTATATAAATAAATGTTTAGACATTTTGATCATATTAGAAAATTTTATAAACAATGCTAGCAACTCTGTAAACAGGTTGATAATGATGTAAACAATACTACAAATTATATAAACCATACTGGCATTTATGCAAACAGTTCTAGCAATTGTGCAAACGATGTTGTCAGTTATGTCAACAACACTTGCAGTTCTGTAAATAATGCTGATAATTATGATTGGTTTAATTTGAATTTTTGCAAAGCTTTTGTTTCTTTGTTTGTTTTTAATCTTGCACAAAGCTACTCGAGGGCTATCTGTGCTAGCCGTCCCTAATTTAGCAGTGTAAGACTAAAGGGAAAGCAGCTAGTCATCACCACCCACCGCCAACTTTTGGACTACTCTTTTACCAACGAATAGTGGGATTGACCGTCACATTATAATGTCCCCACGGCTGAAAGGGCGAGCATGTTTGGCGCGACGGGGATGCGAACCCGTGACCCTCAGATTATGAGTCCCACGCCTTAACACGCTTGGCCATGCCGGGCCATTTGCGCAAAGCTACTTTAAGGCTATCTGCGCATCCCCGTCGCGCCAAACATGCTCGCCTTTTCAGCCGTGGGGGCGTTATAATCTTACGGTCAATCCCACTATTCGTTGGTTAAAGAGTAGCCCAAGAGTTGGCGGTGGGTGGTGATGACTAGCTGTCTTCCCTCTTGTCTTACACTACTAAATTAGGGACGGCTAGCGCAGATAGCCCTCGAGTAGCTTTGCGCGAAATTCAAAACAAAAACAATTATGAAAACTAGTATTTAAAAGCCGTGGTAATAATATTAATAATAAAACTCGGATGTGTTTTTGTATCTTTCGTTGAGATCAACACTATTATAACGAGAATATTTCTTCAGTGGAATAACTGTTGTAAGAGTTATACAAAACGCGTTTTTATTTATTTTATTCCACCGTTAAGCGTTGTTGTTCTTCACGCGAAACGCCATTTGTGTCGTAAAAAGATCTTGTTTCGTAGATACACCTAGGTAGCGTGACATAAAATACGAACAAAAAACGTGGTGTTTTTGGTATTTCACGATAATTATACCGTATATGGCGTAGTGGTTATCGCTGGAATCTGAAGGTACGTTGTGTGCGTCAGTTGCCGTAAAACTAGAACACATTTGTGGCTGTGGACGTGTCATAAGAGCGACGATCGAGTCCACTAATTCAATTACAGTAGCAAAAAGTTGTTGGTGGTTGCTGTTTACATCTACATTCCCTCAAGTCTATAATTCAGGTGCGTATATAGACTTGTTTAAATTTTCGAAATAAAACTGTGCGAAAGTTTATTTAGCATTTAATTTAGATGTAAATAATCAAAGGGTTAAAGTGAGTGATTGTACAATAAATATCACTTGGATATATGTTAGTACTACACTGTTGACTTTCGGAAACCCGTCTCTGGAAGTAGCGAGATTAACAAGAGACAGTTAACTAAAGTGAGATACTAATGTGCTTATGCCCAAGATTCCGGGCCTGGTAGTACTAATATGCCAATTTGCAATGTGCAGGTTGCTGGATCTAAACCTGCCATCTAGTCTTTCAGTTATGGAAGCGTGGTAACATCAACATCAGTCGTTGGTAAAAAGAACTATGACTCAAATACAATACTAATTATGTTTTATTTCATGCGTCGTCTTACACAAAATTTTATGTCATACATGCATTGATAACAGCAGTGACTATTGAAGTACAACATAATATTTAATGTGCTGTTTACTCTTCAGCAGGATCTGTTATTATGTATCATTATTAAACCCCAGAAAAAGGATATTTTGTAGAAAATCTAAGATATTTTCAGTTTAAATGCATTTCTGTTGTTAGGCTGGACTATACAGATGTTGATAAGTGGTTTATTTTGAAGTTCACAATAACTTTAGAGCCAAGTGGTGTCCTACTTTACATCAACTATGGAGACCACTAGTATTATTGTTCACAGTAACTATGGAGACCCGTAGTGTATTTGTTCACGGTAACTATGGAGACTAGTAGCGTTCTTGTTCACAGTAACTATAGAGACCCGTAGTGTACTTGTTCAAAGTAGCTGTTGTGTTATGGTGATTAAAATGAACGTTTTGTTTTATATTTTAATATGTTTGTAACTTGCTAATGTCTCTTTCACGTACTTTTTTATTAGTAAAAATAAACGAAGAAAGAGTACCTTGTAATCGTTTTCCAAGGTAACGAGATTAAATACTGTTAAACATATTTCCAGTTGCTTGGATACAGTAATAAGAGTGAGTAATCTATTTTTTGGGGCATGTTTTTTGCGTCTTTCATGTTTTATTAATAAATAAAGTTATTACACATATTATAATCAGAAACAGGAAAGACGTTTAACATCATCAGAAGAAGGACATTCTGATCCAACGCATTCTAACGTTAAAAAATCTGTTTATTATTTACCATGTGTGTGGGGGGTATAAGTTTTTCAATTTTTTTGCGTGTAATTTAATTCTATTACAGCGATTTTTGATTCTCCACATGTGAGATGTGAGCAGGTTATTCAGGATCTATGTATTGTGAAAAATGTGGGTAGGTTATCCAGGATCTATGTATTGTGAAAAACGTTTACGGTTTATTAAGATAAGGGGCCGATAATTAACTTCATGAAGCTTTTAAGTGAAGAGTACGCACGAATGCAGAAATAGATCTAAGCTATGCCAAGCACTAATAATTCGATAGGGGTTAGAATATAATGGAGCTTGGCGAATAACGTATCTTGAGTTTCATATCTTGAGAGAAGATTCGTGCTTAAAAAAAAAGGTCTTTTGGTCGTTGATAAATTTTCTTTTAATTATGAAGATGTTAAAACACCTGTTTAACAGTTATAAATTAGAAATATTAATAAAGTCAAACTTCCTTTAACTGTACAGTTGATAATTGTTTTTCTGTTTTTTGAAGCCAATTTTTATGATATTACAATTCTCACCATCCAAACTTAGATTATTATGTTAGAAACGTGAGATTTTAATTATCACTATTATAATGCACTCACGACAAGGAAGGAACAGAGCGTGGTTTTTATTGCAACAACGGGATGCAAACCATGGAACCTTGGATTTGCATTTCGAATACTAAACAATAGGCCTTTTCTCTGTTCTACATGAATTCCACTTGCTCCAACGCCTAAATGAAACAATAAAGATATTATTAAGTTTGCCACAACTGAAAGAAAACAGAAAGTGCTCGTATTAATATAGCCCAACACTTGGGTACAACAAGCAGGATAGATCTTTGGAGAGAGTTTTTGAACAGACTTGTAATCCAGACGATAATAAATATTCCTACCAGGGAATGGTATATAGCGTAATGATAAATATAGTAACTTAAAATACATTTTTATGATCTTTTGTTTTTTCTGACAAATGTTAAAGATAAACATGACATCGTTAAAGATTGGGACGAAGCACAAATAGATTCAATATTTAAATAAAACCAAAGATACTAAAACATTAATTCAATATATGTTTACGCTGGATTTTACTATTACTCTTATAACGCACTGACACCCTCTAAGTGCTGAGCACAATCTCCAAACCATGAATCCTCGTTTTCCCACTTCAGACACGCTACTAATTATAACTTGAAAGATACTATAGAATTTTTGTTTGGGAAACAATTTCTAAAATCATTTAGTTAATATTATTTCCACTTTTGACTTTAGTGCTAGTAGAACCGAATAGATCATATTGCGCTATTTTTCATTATGGTATTCCTACCTTGTAATTAAATATCCAGACCAAGGCTAAGGTCCCGCCATCAAGGAACCGAGAATTCTGTTATAAAGGTAAGGAGTTAAGTAGAATGTAAGTGGTAATACCCGAATCTACATATATGGTGGAAAGTTTTACAGTCTGTGGAGGAATCACACGAATAACCAGACTACTCATAACCTCTTTGAGTCCGTACCTGAACGGATCCAGGAAAACTCGAAAATTTGAGAACGCATATATAAACGAAGTATTTCTGTTATAAATCTGATGAAAAAAGCGCTCAGGTTATACGGTTTTCTATTATTGTCTTTAATGTTTTAGCGATATAATTTTGTAATCCCTTTGATTGAATGATGTTAAATAAAAGATAGGCTTATACTTATATTTTGCAATTATATCTCCGATGTAAAATTCTGAATTTTTAGCGAAGCTGCAACTGTCAAACATCCTTAAGTTTTAAAAAGGTCTTTTGTTTACAACCATGTATTCAGTGTTTCCTTTACATAAAGGCCTTTTGTTTACAACCATGGATTAAATCTTTCCTCAAGTTTATATCAAAATGATCGTTGTTACAATGTGTAACGGGTCAGATTAGATCTCAAAAGCAAAAATGAATACGTTGAAACTAAAAACTGACTTGTTTGTATGATTTGGTATTGATTAGAATAAGAAGAATGATTTTATCGTTACGCTGATGCAATAGCTGGATAGAGAATTACAAACAGTCCCCAACGTTTCGCTCAGACTACTCATTATTGAGATTAATAAAATGGTTTGAACAAAAATACTTAAACTATTGGTAACAGAAAATGAGATCCAGAGAATTATGGTCTGTTTACCTCATCTTGTTAGCAACAGCCCCTCCCTACAAAAGGAGTGGTTTCTAAGAAACATTACTTATCATCCTCTTCTTCGGAACTGTGAAATTACAGGCTTCTGAAACCTACCTCCCTAATTAATAAAAAGAAATTGAAAAAATATGCTCATATATCAAAGATCTATTATCTATGTAATAAAAAAGTGGGCTTAAAGTGATAGATCACCACATTGTCAAAGAATGGACAGTGTGAACGAAAATATTAAATTCGTTTTCGCAATAAATTATAAAATGGAGCGAAAACTAAGCCTAATGTATCTCAATATATCCATTCACCTTAATTTTACAGTTTGTGAAATATAACAAAAATATATATTGATGAAGTCAATTTGACATAACCGTTTTTGAAGTGAACATCTGCGTACAAAAGAAAAAGAAACTTGTTGAACATTAATCTTACTTTAAACTGCTTCATACTTTAAAATTTATTGAATATATATCCAACTTGTAACAAGGTAAATTGGTTTAGCATATTTTCGTAGTTCTTTAAACTTCAACTGATATTTTGTCTTAGTATAAAAATTCATTAATATTTATAACTTCTAACAAACGTAAGTTAGTTACCTTTATATAGACTGAAAAGAAATTAATATTAATGAAACTTGTTCTCTATAACGAAACAATTCGAAGTACGTATCGACATAAGTCAGTACATAAGAATATTAATATTTCGCAGAATTAGTGTGTGTGTCTTTCTAATAGCAAAGCCACATTGGGCTATCTGCTATATATACCAAGGGGAATCAAACCCCTGAATTTTGCGTTGTAAATCCGCAGAATGTACCAACGAGAGACGTGGAATTAGAATTATTTGAATGATGAGTTAGTTATCAACGACTTTTGCAGCCATGAATCCCACAATATCTCAAGATGTTTAGCAGGTTTAGGAGACAAAAGCTAATCTTCAATCAGAAAAATAAGCTTCCAATATTACTTAAACTAATGTTTATTCTTTTAAAAGCAAATGAGTTTTGTTATTACAAATAAAAGATATGAAAATAATTGTTTGTTCCAAAGATTCATCCACTTTTACAACGCATGAATTCATTCGTTTGTCAGCAGATACGTTAACATGAAGTAGAGCACATGCAACAATACAAACTGATCAAACTTACACAAATAAAATAACAATAATGTCACAAACTCGTGGTACACATTAGGTCACATCATGTTCTCAAATGGATGATTCTTGACCGAAAATTATTATGTTCTCCCAAACAAGTTTAGGCCTTGCCATTATGGTCATTATCTTTAGTGGTCTGGTATGAAAAATAATCACTGACCACTGTCGTATACTATAACAAGTAGTGTGATTGATTATGAGATAAATTAGGCTTCCTTACACTTGATTTAATGCTTTCTTTACCAGAAGTTTTTGTTAGAATAAAATAGACACTTAATACAAACAGTCCAAAAACTGATATAAATTTTAGAGTGGATTGTCAACTATGATTTCTTCATTATAGCTTAAGTTCAACATCAAGTTAGTTTCTAGTAATCGAATCCCCTACGTTAGCGTTCCAAGTCCACACATGTACAGTTTAACCAATGTGTGTTTATTTATTTCGTGAAGAAATTAGCTAATTTCCTCAAAATTCTTTGTTTTCCTATCTCTGTTTTTCCCTGGTGGTGAAATCACTCGACTTACAGTGTGCGAGTCGTGAGCTCAAATTCCGTTAACAAAGGTCCTCGCCATTTCAGCCGTGGATGGTGGTATAAAGTTATGGCCAATCTTACTTTTCGTTGGTAAAAAGGTAGCCAAAGAATTGACTGTAAGTGGTATCGACTAAGTGCCTCCAGTCTACCACTTCTGAATTAAGGACGGTTAGCGCAAATAGCTCTATAGTAAGTTTGTGTGAAATTAAAACATATAATAATTACCTAAATTTTTAAATGCCAATTTTTCTTCCGATTCTTTATTTATTTTGTAATTAAGGTACTTTTTGGAAGTTTAATATTCATTTGTCCTTATTCTTACATATTTTGTTATTTTGTAAACTAAATAAATTTTCTTGAGCTTTGTTATTGTTCTTTTTAGTGTAAAAAGGCACGTGATGCAATTTTCGTTATACACCATAAATGGTATATCGTTAACTAGTAAGAATATTTAATAACGATATTCCATGATTATGTAATAACTTCTTGTCTGGCCAAACCTCTTGTACTCGAGGATCACACCGAACATGCTCGCCCTTTCAGCCGTTGGAGAGTTATAATGTCACAATGTCACGGTCAATCCCACTATTCGTTGGTAAAAGAGTAGCTCGAGAGTTGACTGTGTGTGTTACACTGCGAAATTAGGGACGGCTAGCGTATGTAGCCCTACTGTAGATTTGCGCGAAATTCAAAAACAAAGAAAACAATCTGGCCGAACCTGGTGAGACGCTACTGTGATTATAAACGAAAATATAATTTGCAGAGAGTGTACTCAACTGACGAATCAATTAGTTTAATTATGCGGTTGATTTTTTTGTTATGATGTATGATCAGAAGTTGATATCAATTACCCCTTAGCTTAAGTTCTTTTGTCGCAAAATATACTTTGCTACTTAGGTTATTTCCTAAGCTTTCACTCCTTCCACAGAAAAATATAATATTACTGTCTGAGACACTTTAGTGTGAAGTGCAACATACGAACTTACGAGTGAGATGAATTTTATGAAAAGCAGTTATTGTATCATTTCATGCAAGAAGTGAATTAACTCTTGTTGCTCACACATCTTTTTTTTACAGCATTTAGCTGCATTATAACAATATTAGTAAACACAGTGGCTACAATACAACGATCCATGTAATAGTGAACACAGTGGCTACAATACAACGATCCATGTAATAGTTAAGACAGTGGCTACAATACAACGATCCATGTAATAGTGAACACAGTGGCTACAATACAACGATCCATGTAATAGTGAACACAGTGGCTACAATACAACGATCCATGTAATAGTTAAGACAGTGGCTACAATACAACGATCCATGTAATAGTGAACACAGTGGCTACAATACAACGATCCATGTAAACTTTGAATAAATGAATTCAACGAAACTGAAGACGCCATGCTTCTCAATACTACTTAGAAATAAGACAAAATGACATGAACCCAAACTACTTAATAAATGTACAAGAGTAATAATAAACTTATACTGACAAACTGTTGTTTGTATGACTTGTAGAACATATCTACATAGTCAACAAAAATCCCCTGTGTAACAGTGGTATCTCACTGTAGTAGGTGCTCTTTTGCTTTTTATTGAAATTGAAACTATGTAACCCTGAACTTTTAATTTCATTACTGTATATAAACGAATAAAATAAAACTGATAAATAATTCCGAACAATTCTAAACGTATCAGAGAAGAATTTTCTTCTTTCGTTATGAAAGTCACTCATTTTACTGACCTGAGAAAGCTTCGAGATCTAATTCACTCGCCCAGGTGGCTGAGTCCTACTTACTTGTAGATATGGTATAAGGAAAAGTTCCAGGAATAGTTAGAGATATTTAAATATAGTTACTTTGAGTAGAGTATTTGAAATATTTAAGTAGTTCATAGGTGTTAAGCATGAATTTTAAATTACTTCTGTCGTTTACGAAATTATGAGTTACATTTAGGAATGTTTCCCATTGGCACAGCGATAAGTTTCTTTGTTGTTTTTTTTTAATTTCGCACAAAGCTACTCGAGGGCTATCTGTGCTAGCCGTCCCTAATTTAACAGTGTAAGACTAGAGGGAAGGCAGCTAGTTATCACCACCCACCGCCAACTTTTGGGCTACTCTTTTACCAACGAATAGTGGGATTGACCGTCACATTATAATGCCCCCACGGCTGGGAGGGCGAGCATGTTTGGCGCGACGGGGATGCGAACCCGCGACACTCAGATTACGAGTCGCACGCCTTAAAACGCTTGGCCATGCCAAGCCCAGCGGTAAGTCTGAAGTCTTATAATGGTAACACCCGGGTTCCGATACCCATAGTGGGTACATCACAGGTAGCTCATTGTTTAGCTTTGTGCATAACTGCAAACAAATATTCAGAATAGATTTATTTGAAAATAGGGTGAATATAGATAACAGAATCCATTTATACGTTGACTTCGTTCTATACATCCATGGGGACTGATCGGGAGCTATGATGAGTGCATATCATTATTACTATTATTATTATTATATTTGGATAGTAGTAAATTTCGAAAATAAGTGACAAAAAGTTTATTATCAGGCCATAATACAATGACGTTTAAAATAAATTACTAAATTTTTAATTTACAATCATAAAGTCATCATCAGCGTTCCATTTAAGGTGGACCGGCATGGCTAGGTGGTAAACCGAAAGTTACGGGTTCGAATCTCCGTCACACCAAAAATGCTAGCCATTTCAGCTGTAGAAGCATTATAATGTGACGATAAATCCCACTATTCGTTGGTAAAAGAGTAGCCCAAGAGTTGGCGGTGGGTGGTGATGACTAGCTGCCTTCCCTGTAGTCTTACACTGCTAAATTAGTGACGGCTAGCACAGATAACCCTCTTCTAACTTTGCGCGAAATCTAAAAGAAACCAAACCACTTAAAGTTGTCACTGTCATAATTCTTTTCTACAGAATCACTTGTTTGAGAGAAGCCACATAATAACCGTTTTATCTGTGGAAAAAGCGCGCTTTTAAATAAGTGTTTCCAAAATTATCCGTGTAATAAAATCCGCAATTTTTAATAAATGTCAGAAAATAAAAAAATTGCATTTGAATTGAAACTTTTGGAAAACCATGGAGATTTTTTACTAATATTTTTTACAGTCTTAGAAATAAATTAATCTATTAAAAACAAGAGAATATTCAATAGCTGCAGTACTGGAGATTATTTTAGACATGATTATAGCAAATTAATATGCAAAACCTATTTTTCTTTTATCGGTTATATTTATATTTTATTCAGCAATACCCTGCATTTACAACGCTAAAATCAGGTGTTCAATGTGGATTGCTATAAGGAAACACCAAGTATAAGACCTTGGGGGTTACATACATTATTCGAAAGTTTTTGACCTCCCGAGTCCAAAACTAGTTAGATCTTAAATAAGTCGAAAAATTAAGGGACTGCGAGTTAAAAGTTTGTATTTGAAAAAAAAAGAATGACGCAGCCATTTTATGGACCACCATTTCTAAGCTAATATTCACACTGATAAGTAGTAAACAAAACATAAGTAATAATGCAATACAGCTTGTGTATGGGAGAATTCTTTATCTGTAATAGTAGCAGTATAAAGGTGGAAGCAAGAATGGTAAACATGAAAACTGATTTATCTTATAATACAGCCACAACATCCAGAGGCTATCTCAACCTTTTTGGCCTGCTAATCTGTACAGTCTGACTTAATTAAGGTTTCATGACTGGTAATCTAAACAAGCTGACTGAATTACAAGATCAATTTGAGAATACACTTGAAGAATCTTAATATTTATTTAAAATATAATATTTGAACGATGTTTCTTCTTGATGGCAATTAGAATCTGAACACTTGCTGGTAAAATTGAGTGTGTGGTTGGAATTGACCATTTCTCGCTACAAAACATCTCTTACACCAAACAGCTTCCATATCTTTAGTAGATGTTCCTCACAGATTGCACGCAGTTAACCGTTAAGAAAAGCCTGGTGTTCTCTTGTGTAATGGTTGCCTTACAAGTATTGAAAATACCCCTCCCCAAAAAAACGTCTAATGGAGTGAAATATGACAAAACAAAGAACGGACTGAATCTCACTTTTTTGTTTTGCCAATTTTCACAATGCTAGTGAAGAAAATAAATACTTAGATGAAAAATAATACATATCACTTCTCGCATTGTCAAAAATAGCCAATGGTTAAAAGTAAAACCGAAACACCAATTCCCCACAGACCTTTATTGAAATTAAACCCAGTCATCAGCCTTCTACGTTGAATAATTAGCTACCAGCGAAATCAAGTTTTCGAATTCTCCGATTTTCAACAACCGATACATAGATCTGATTATGATATGCCCAAGGAATCCAGTTCCACATCGTAATATGTTGAATAAAATACACTATTTATTTCCCCTGAGTCCAACATCTGTTTTTAAATGGAAAGAACTACTTTGTTGTAATAAAATAACCGACCTCATTTGCTTCAGGATAGACGTGTACTGGTGGGGCTCGGGAAGTAGTACTTTCAGATTTCCCCTGTGTGTGACCTACATTTTTAAAGCAAAGTAGGTAAACAAATACAAGACTAATACTAAATATAATTTAGGTGAGTATTTTGGAAACTAAGAAACTTTAAAATTTAAAGTAAAAATATTTCAGATGAAAAATTCATACGCGGATATATGTATACGTTGGACTAACATTTTTGCGTGATGTTGATACCAAATATTGGATCTGAATATCGCAATTTATATTCTGCCTGCGATCTTTCACTCAGTCATGGCTGCCGCTAGAGGGAGACGAAGTGTCGTTGGCTTCTATTAATTCAATTTTATATTTATTTTATATTCGGCCTTATTATATACCTCATCATCCCCCACCTTAGTTTAGAAAAACAAGAACGATGATTGAGTAAAGATAAATTCTACATTAAATAATAATAATATTTATTTACAGGATGTATCATCTCCTGATAGGCATGGTAAAATTATCTTATATTTTTTTATACATTTCACAATGATTACTTAAGTCAGAGTAAAACTCACTTCACAAGTTAGGCCATAATTTTATACCCATTTGTGTGCTGTCTTAATACGGGAGCTTCCAGTTTTCTTCCGGTTATAATGGGCATTTAAACTTACGAAGTTCAGATGGAACAGTGTGTGTGTGTGTGTGTGTGTTGTAGCAAAGCTACATTAGGTTATCTGCTGAACTCACCGAGGGGAATCGAACTCCTAATTTTAGCGTTTTAAATCTATAGACTTACAGCTGTACTAGAGGGGATCAGGTGGAACAGTGTTGGGCGTGGCCCTGCAATTAGCATTCCCAACTGCAAATCCCATGATGTACGAAAAAATAGGTAGAAATAAGAAACACATCCCTGTATTGTATACTGATCTTCGTGTTTGTAAGTTCTGTATCTCAATTGAAAATATACCGTACTTGTTAAACATGGAATTAAAGAAGCCAATAGTGACTGGTTAACGTTTTAAAACGTAATGATTCACGAGATTGACGACCAAGACAAACAAAGACGTCACTGATAGAAATTTGTATTTCATATTTTTCCAACTCTATTTTCATAAAGTTTCAGTAGCCATGGTAAATAAAAATTTATTATAACAATATTTGATTTTGTAAGAAAATTTTCTTATATAAAACATTTAAACATCATAATTTTAATATCTGTGTGATTAGGGCACTCTACTCGCAAGTGGTGTATTTATAAGTGACGGTCGTTGGTAAAAGAGTAGCCCAAGAGTAGGTGGTGGGTGGTAATGTTTGTTTTTGGAATTTCGCACAAAGCTACTCGAGGGCTATCTGTGCTGTAATTTAGCAGTGTAAGACTAAGTGACGGTCGTTGCTACTCTTTACCAACGAAAAGTGGGATTGACCGTCACATTATAAAGGGCGAGCAGTAGCGCGACGCGGGCGCGAACGCGCCTCGGATTACGAGTCGCACGTACGCGCTTGGTGGTGGGTGGTAATGACTAGTTGCTTTCCGTCTAATCTGTCACTCTTAAAGTCAAGACAGCTAGCGCTTCGAGTAGCTCTGTGCGAAATTAAAAACAAACTAAACCAAATCTTCGAACCGTGGAAAAACTATAATGTGACAATAGAATCCAGTATTCTTTGGATAAAAGCATCACAAATGTTGATGGTGTGTGATGCCGACTGGCTGTCTTTTAGTTAGTCTGTCATTTCTAAATTAGGGTAGGCTATCAAAGATCGCATTCGAGTAGCTATGCGCGAAATTCAGACAAAGTAGAGCTACTGATAGAAACACTAAAATTTAGACCTGTATAGTTCAAAAACGTAAGCCTAACAAAATACCATTGGAATTAGCTATGAAAATATAAATTTGGTGGTGTTTGTCTATAACGTTATTAAAATGCTTTTATGGTAATTTTAGAATTGTGAATCTTGTCATTAATAAAATTCTATAATTATATATCATATCATTTAATCTTAATTTACTGCCGAGACTTATAATGAATGGTACATCGTCTCTCCACGTTACTCGCTTTCGATTTAGACACCTGCTATCGTCTCTTGTATAATATTGTACCTTAGAAAGTCCGAGTTTTACCAAAATATAGAAGTTATTAAATTGTGTACTCGCAAGTGTATCGCTGGTGTATTTATCCATAGACTAAATGTTTCAAAATACTCTTCCCTAAATCAAAACAAAAGAAAACTAGCCCTTGAAAGATGGTAATTGCTAATGCAACAACAACTTACAATATTATGATTTTGAAAAAATTGCTTAATTTTGCTACTGCTAACATTTTTTTAAATAAGATTTTAATGTTCTTATTTGTTCATAAAAATATCTTGAGTATGTTTCAAAATATGGAACAAGTTATTGTTAATTATGGAAATAATAGATGTGGAACCTTTATTTTATCTTCTAGTGGTAAAAATCTCAAAAACGCTCATAAAAACTGGAAAATGCAAAATTGAAAATTTATACATATTCTCACGTGGATCTTTTGAGCTTCCATAACAATTTTAGTGAAGATCAAATACATCCTGCGAAGTTGTTACACGGACATACAACAGACAACAGCCAGTACTATTATATATTTATTTATAGGTTTGTTAATTTCATTTTTGGTTTACTTACTGATTATAAGTATCACTTTATTAAAAGTTACATTTTCAAGTACACAAGGTTCAGTGACAAAGAAGATCTTGGTATTTAAATGAACATTCGACAACCTAATAAAGTGTTTATATAAATCTGCGTGAACTAACAGATTACACAGACGACACAAGATTTGTTACTGGATAACTGCATCACTTTTGCTTAATTTTCATGCTCACCTGCTCTACCCTGGAATCACCAGACCGTGTCGTTTTTAGTTCGTTAGAACATTCGAGAAGTCCGTTTACTGAGCATAAACGGGGAAAAGTAAGACTAATCTCTCTTAGCTGCCTCTTACTCACCCAGTTGATCACTTCGTCTGAGTGTATGCACAGTCGAAACAAGGTCTGCGATATTATCAAATTCTTTAAAACACTGTTTTAAAAATATAATCTTCAAAAAATGAAACACAAAAGGCAAAATATGAGACAAATTGTTAACAAGTTTGTTTCGGGTAGTTCTGTATGACATGTGTGAAACTTTGCACATTCACTGCTGAACATCCAAAGTCTGCAAAGGCGAAGTCCACGCTCACTGGGTGAAGTTTAACGTCACTCAACGTCAATAACAAGTATGCCCTCGCTTGGCATCTCCTGCCCATGGAAGCGATGAGATGACGAATCACATCCTGTGGAATGGCTGTCCACTCAACCTGCAAAGCTGCTGCAAGCTGAGGTAGAGTCTGCGGTTGAGGTTGTCACCGTCGCAGACGTCGGTCCAACTCGTCCCAAAGATGTTCGATGGGGTTTAAATCTGGTGAGCTGGAGGGCCAGGGAAGAACGTTGATGTTGTGGTGTCTCAAGAAGACAGTGGTGAGTCGGGCTGTGTGAGGACGGGCGTTGTTATGTTGAAAAACGTCGTTGACGTTCACCCTGATGGGTTGCACATGGGGCCTAAGAATCTCGTCGACGGTTGCGTACGGTCTGATCGAAAATCCTACGCAGCCCTGGTATGGTTGAGGCAGTAGACGTCGTAGTGATGGTCCTATCCCGAAGGTGACGTAATCGGATGTTGCGATCTTGTGCGGGCGTGATCACACAAGGTCTGCCAGATCGTGGACGGTCACGAGTTGATCCATGTTGTTGGTGACGATTCCATAGCCTTGTGATGGTGCTTGGGTGGATATTCACAGCTCTGGCAACATCTGATCAAGATTCGTCTGCTTCCAAGCGACCAATGGCGTTGTTGCGTTGTGTTTCAGTCAGTCTTGGCGTAACTGTATTGCGTGTCGGTGGCTTAACACTGAGCTATGGAAACCAAAAACCCGTCACTTTTATAGGGATTTTGCACATGTTGCACTTGCAGAACATGCAGATCTCTCAAACAAAGTTATTGGACACGCATGCGTTTTGGCGAAAAATCCGATGTTTTCCTCCGTTTTCAAAGTGCACAACTTTTATTGTCATTTTGGTCTGACAATCAATGCCTTAATACGTGTAACATTACACACTCAGAGCTTGTAACGTTATTACAAATATTTCTCTTTAAAATGACAAAAATATCCCTTTTGCGTTTCTTGTTTTGAAGAGTATATTTTAAACTCTAGTTCTGTAAACGAAAGACCCCAAGTGACACAGTGGTATGTCTAGGACTTAAAACGCTAGAAATCAGGTTTTAGACCCGTGGTGGGCAGTGAACAGATAGCCCACTGTGTGGCTTGTGATTAACTACAAGGAAAGAAACAGTAAACATAAATTATTTTATACTTTTAAAAAACGCATTGGAACTTCTGGCTGCCTCCATTTTAGGTAAAGTCTGAACATGCAAAACACACCCAAACATTTTCTGCTACATATGTAGAAAAAAATATTACAATTTCATGAAGGAAAACATCACACACACACACAAGATAAAGGTAACTTTTTACCACTATTTTGGTTTTAAAAATTGGTGAACAGGAAAAACACTGACTTCACATACATCTGGCTTAACAGTGACTGAATATACGAAGAGAGAAATTATGTCATTTGCAGTTCATGATATAGCGCGAGCCTAAATATCATCTAATTGACTGTTATTTTTGCATGAATAATGTTTCTGAATATTCAGACAAAAATTAGACAATACATTACGTACCCAGATATCTGCAATGAAACCAGCAGCTCACAGGGGTGATCTTCAACCAGCGGATTGGGAAAACCAACATCTCATTGGGGTGATCTTCAACCAGCGGATTAGGGAAAACCAACACTTCATAGGGGTGGTCTTCAACCAGCGGATTGGGAAAACCAACACCTTATTGGAGTGGTCTTTGACCAGTGGACTGGGAAAACCAACACCTCATTGGGGTGATCTTCAACCAGCGGATTTGGAAAACAACACCTCATTAGGGTGGTCTTCAACCAGCGGATTGGGAGAAACCAACACCTTATAAATGGTGGTCCTCAACGAGCGAATTGGGAAAAAAAATATCCTGTGACGAAAATGAATCATCTCCTGATAGTAGTTATATTCCTGCGACGCCTAAACATGGTCTGTCTAATCTAATTACAAAACAACAGGTAAATGATCTAATTCATGACTTTTGTCTATCAAACAAGTATGAGGAACTTCTTGAGTATCATTTAAAGTAATGGAATGTATTAGCTGCTGAAACAGTAGTTTCGATTTACTGAAGTCACCAAAGACTTGCATGTCACTAAAGCAAGAACGATATTTTATGTTACTCTAAAAATTTTGATGCACTAATGAAAAAATTAGGTACTGCACATCATTCTCAAGAATGGAGACTTTTATCGACTCATTTAAAGCTTGTCTGAAAACTGCACCTTTGTACAATGGAATCATTAAGGCATCGATTCCTGTTTCTCGTGATGTGAACATAAAATAAACTTATTAAAGCATGTAGATTATATAATAGTAGATGTAATTTTAAATGAATAAATAAAGTTAAAGAAAAGGCTGTTGTTTTCTTGATATATAACAATATTTCGACTAAATCTGAAAACTAGAGGTGATCAGTAATTTTTAGAAATAGAATCGTCAGATTACTCACAAACAGTATATTATTTCTGATAGTGGAGAATGTTTTTTATGACAAACTCTGTCATGTCAAACATGCTTGTCCTTTCAGCCGTGGGGCGTTATAATGTGACGGTCAATCCCACTATTCGTTGGTAAAAGAGTAGCCCAAGAGTTAGCGGTGGGTGGTGATGACTAACTGCCTTCCCTCTAGTCCCTCACTGCTAAATTAGGGACGGCTAGCACAGATAACCCTCGAGTAGCTTTGTGCGAAATTCAAAAAAACAACAAACAAATCTAAAAAATTGGGAAAGACTTGCACATAAATATAACCTTAACATAACCACTAGATTAATTTTCATCCCTGGAATGAAAATTAAATACCTAATAAGAAAATTATTAATGTATTTCTATGTAAAATATTTTCTCAACCCAAACGAGCCGTTTTTGCATATATATTAGTATACACTATAAATTCGAAAATTTAAAAACACATTGTTAGATTGTTAAATGTTGATTGAAATATTAAAATATTCTTCACAGTTAAAACCTGTGTACTTGAAAATAATCTTAGGGCCCGGCGTAGCCAGGTGGGTTAAGGTGTTGGACTCGTAATCTGAAGGTCACAGGTTCGAATCCCCGTTGCACCAAACGTACTCACCCTTTCAGCCTTTGGGGCGTTATATGTGACGGTCAATCCCACTGATGCTTGACAAAAGAGTAGCCCAAGCGTTGGTGGTGATGACTAGCTACCTTCCCTCTAATCTTACGCTGCTAAATTAGGAACGGCTAGCGCAGATAGCCCTGGTGTAGCTTTGCGCGAAATTCAAAAAACAAACAAACAATAATCTTAGCGGTGACCGAAAAGCAGTAACATGTAACAAAATATTATTAAACTGTTTATTTAATGTTTTTCAACAGTGCAATTATTTAAAGATTCATGGTTGGATGAACAAGAAAATCTTTCAAACCACTTTAATTGAAAACAGTAAGGTTCCTGGTGAACAAAAAGGTAAACACGTTACACAAAAAGCATCAAGTGCAAACAGATTGTATGCAGTTGAGCATGCGCAGAAATTGCAAGGCACGAATACGAAACTATGATAAAATCAATCAAAGCTGGGATGCATCAGAAGGTTGAGAGAGGAACATAAGATAAAATGAACGTGAATTTAACCATAATGGAAGTGGGAATGACAGCGTTAAAAAGGATACTTTAAAATACTTAAACATATTATTTATAAAGTGTTAAGTATGTCGTAATTACCATCGAAAAAGAGCGTGACGTATCAATATTCATTTGTGAATCAGCAGTATAGATCTGTGGTTTCAAGATACATACAGAATAGCTGGACTAAAATCGCTCTAACCATGAAACCTATTCCCCAAAATCATTTTAACCATCCCCGTCGCGCCAAACATGCTCGCCCTTTCAGCCGTGGGGGTGTTATAATGTGACAGTCAATCCCACTATTCGTTGGTAAAAGAGTAGAAACTCTGTCATGTCAAACATGCTTGTCCTTTCAGTCGTGGGGCGTTATAATGTGACAGTCAATCCCACTATTCGTTGGTAAAAGAGTAGCCCAAGAGTTGGCGGTGGATGGTGATGACTAGCTGTCTTCCCTCTACCCTTACACTGCTAAATTAGGGACAGCTAGCGTAGATAGCCCTGGAGTAGTTTTGCGCGAAATTCAAAAACAAGAACATTCTAACCATGAAATCTTCCAATGTCATATGTATTTTAAACTAGAGTGTTTTCCGCAAGTAGATATAGTTGTTAATTTTACATAAATTATATTTTCTTTACTTGATTCCTTGTTTTGAAATTAAGCACAAAGTTACATCAAGGGTATTTGGGCTCTGCCCACCATGAGAATCGAAACTCGGTTTCTAGCGGTGAGATTCAGGCAGACATAACGCTGTGTCACTGGGGGAGATGTTCTTTGTATATTATGGATTTTGTAAAATATCCTTTACCTACAAAAACAGCATTACATAATTGTTTGATTCATTAATTATGTATTGTACAATGACAAAAATTGTATTTTTATATCTATTTTATCTAATCTGAAATTAAAATATAAATATTTTTCTTAATCATTAATTAATATAATATTCCGAAACGTTCACAGTAATCTTATGAAACAGTTAAAGGTGTTATCAATGTTCCGAAATGCTCACGGTAATCATATTGAACAGTGTGTTTTGTTGGTTTTATTCGAACTTCGTACAGAACTACACTAGGACTATCCGAGCCAGCCGTCTATAATTTAGCACTTATAAACTAGGCTATTGATAGGACAAGCATATTTGGTGGAACGGGAATTTGGAACTACGACTTACACATTGCCAGTACAGTGCTATGGACATCTGGCCATGTCAATTCTATTCGCAGAAAATAAAACGGAAAATTAATTTTTTTTCATTTTAGTACGTTCACGAAAACTCAGACCTATAGTAATTTTATTTATTGTTTGTTCATGATTTTAAAAGCGACTTATTCAATGTCATGTATTTATTTAGCCAATGGTAATAAGTGTGTCATTTCAAACTATTTCCGAGGATTTACAATTTAGATCTTTGCGTCGAGAATAACCCAAGAGTTAGCTGATTGACTAATTGTCTTTCATCCAGTTTATGGTCTCAAAATTAGAGACAGCTAGCACGGATAGTTTCTGTGCAGCTTTGGTTTGGTTTTTTGAGAATTTTGCGCAAAGCTACTCGAGAGCTATCTGCGCTAGCCGTCCCTAATTTGGCAGTGTAAGACAAGAGGGAAGGCAACTAGTCATCACCACCCACCGCCAACTCTTGGGCTACTCTTTTACCAACGAATAGTGGGATTGACTGTCACATTATAACGCCCCACGACTGAAAGGACAAGCATGTTTGACATGACAGAGTTTCGAGCCTGCAAATTTCAGATTACGAGTCGAGTGCCTTAACATCAGGCCATGCCGGGTCTGTATAGCTTTGCGGAAATATAGCAACCAAACTAACATATGGAGAACTGAGGTCCTGTGATATGCTAAAGCAAATTATTACACAATTATGTACAGTATCCTAATATGAATTATAGCCTCGATACACGTCTACGACATAGGTTATATGGTTCTCTCACCATCTAGACTTTTATATTAACGTTTTAAAAAGTGATTACTGTTAAAAATACACGAGTTTTCTGTTTCTGAAAGACTTTTAAAATGTTACATTACTATTTGTAAACCAAATTAAAACTTATATTACTAATGGCTTGTCAAGATATATTATTATTTTTCCTATCTACGAATCTTCCAGTTCGTGCAATGAATAACTACTGTTCCCTGGTGAAAGTGTTTGTTGGATAGCTCCACCTATAGGAATTAGCAACTTACAAATGGAATTAGACAGCCCAATTCTTTTTATTGAACACATACAGTAAGTAAAGTAAGCTCGTCAAATCTAAGTGCAGGATCTAAGTGACAGTCTTTATCGGATGATTGTATTTTTGTTGTTGTTTTTTGTCACCTCCAGCCTTTTGCTTCACCTAGATGCTTTCAAAATCAATCAAGAAAACTTAATCTTTCTTAAGAAAGTTGGTCTTTAATGTTGGAAGTTCTGAGAAGAGCTGTTTCTGAACAATCAACATAGCAGAACAAATGTTCATAGAATATGACAAACAAAAGAACACTTTACCTTGATTTATTATGTTCTTTCTTCGAAATGTGATGCGAGAGAATACTAGAGGTATTATAGTAGTAAGAAGAGCGAGTGTGTTCAGTAAATGCATTTTGAATGTGATAAATCATGACCAAGCAAGAGTAACTGAAAAGAAATGACAATAAACGTAATTATATTAGACACGAGATGAAGAGTTTACCAACGAAAGGGATTAATTATGTTACATATGAGATTATATTAATACTGTTAGATGCTTTAAGCTTAATAAGATGAAAGATGGATATGGTCTAGTGGTTAGTCGGCCGAGATGTGGATTAAAGGGTCCGAGGTTGAAGATGTGGTGGTGTTGATAACGCTTGCCACTTTCAACTATGTTATAAAGTGTCAGTAATCCAGTTAATCCCTTGTGGCTGCGACTTCTGCCATCTGGCTGCCTTCCATTTGGCGAGTAGTTGAATACTAGGAATGGCGATATCTGAGTTGGAGGAATCTTTGATAAAGGATATTATGCCTGAACACTAGTGGCACAGCGTTATGTCTGCAGACTTACAACGTTACCAACCAGATACTTGTAAGTACTGATTATAGCATGTTTATAATTAGTTTCACTGCATTGAAATTTATGTAATTTCTAAATAATCTTTGAAATACTTTATTAATTCAATCTTACGAGTATGAATGTTTTGCACTGTTAGCGTGGCATACAGATTTAGGATTAACTTAAATAGTCTAAGCTGGGCAAAACTTCATGACTTGTTATTGGAATTACGACTAAAAGTGCCGTTAACATGCTACCTAGGCCCAGCATGGCCAGGCGGTTAAGGCATTACACTCTCGTAATTCGAGGGTCGCGGGTTCGAATCCCCGTCACACTAAACGTGCTCGCTCTTTTCGCCTTGGGGGCGTTATAATGTGACGGTCAATCCCACTATTCGTTGGTAAAAGAGTAGCCCAAGAGTTGGCGGTAGGTGGTGATCACTAGCTGCCTTCACTCTAGTATTACGCTTGCACTGCCAAATTAGACACGGCTAGCGCAGATAGCCCTCGTGTAGCTTTGCGCGAAATTCAAAACAAACCACTACCTAATCATTACTAGTTTTACAATTTTTGTATATTTATTTACAGTACTGTTACTAATCAGTTTGTCGTATGTAACATTTTCTAAAATCTACGAGCTTGATCTGCTAAATTAACTTTCCTTTAACCAGAAGTTTTTAATAATTTATGCACAACGTTAATTGATTTTAAAAATAAAACACTGACGCTGACATTTTACATTAAAGCTATTGTTATCAAACAGCTCAGACGTGTGGTATCAATACTTGTATTAAAATTCAGTTTCTAATCTTGACATTATTTGTTTTTCATCTTTTAAAGAAAAGTTCTAAAATCCAAAAGTTATAGCTTTTTGTTTATGTATATAATAGAAAGACTAAAATGTACGTATATATATTAGTTTGTTATAACCAAGAACAAGCCGAAACAAAAATAAATAGAAAATAAAAAAAACGTTGCATTAAATAAAAGGATCCGAGGGTACAAATTATATTGTGTAATATAAAATTACCCTAAGATTTGGAGGTGACTGAAGAAGTAGGACCTGCATTGCGGGGGGGATCCACCGTCTATTAACCTTAATCTCAATTTGTTAGTCTCATATAAATAAATAAATTATAGTAAAGGAATAGCAATAAAAATACAACTAACATATATACATATAAATAGAAATTAGGGGAGGAGGTTAGATGTGGCTGCTTAAACCAACAACGTCCCACATCTATATCATTCTTCACTGTCTGCAGACAAATGTGGGAAGGTGAACGTTCTCCAAAGTAAAGAATAAGAAGGAAAAATAAAATCAAGTTACTACCATTCGAGGATGAGTAAGTTCAATAAAGTTACCCCTTGAAGTTAGCATTTGAGCCCCCATTATGGTAGAAAGGCACTAATTGGTAACCCAGTAAACGAATTATACTAGTAGGAACGGTCTGATCCACTTATCTAAATTAACTAGTATAACTCTCAACCACCACCTATAAAATATACTGTAGCTATCATGCTCTAAACAAGCATTTTTTTTTTGTGCGGAAAGGTATACATCCGCATCAAGTAGTGCCAAGTTGTTAAATGACCTTTTTACCAACTAAAAATAGCTATTAAAATTTTAGTAAAATTTCTTCACTTTTTATTTCTTTATATGTATTTAATGCATTCTTATATTTGTTATAGAATAGTTTAATAATGTTATTTAAAGGTTATTTATTATATCCATTAACAATTAATTTTTGTATCGGTATTTAAACATTACTGATAAAATATTATAATTTAGCACAAATTATAAAATATCTATATAATTATGCAGTTATAATGCTTATAACAGAAAGATATGGTACATTACTATTAAAAGAGAATGAACCTTAAATTGGAAAGGCAAAGTATTTTATTTCATCAAAAATATTTACACTGATATCTTTATCAATTATTTTAATTTCTAAATCTAAATAATGTGCTTCTGTATTGGATATTGAAGTATTTTAAATTTCTAATTCCAGTATGTATATGTATATATATATATATATATATATACATTAAACTATATATTTTACAGTGAGTTTTAGTGTTAAAATTCCTCTTAGGTCTAGGGTTAGATGGTCTTTCATTTTGTACCGCTAACCAAAGGCAGGCCAGTCAGTAAGATTTAATTCACTTTAAGTCACTTTCATAACGTGCCCACAACTGAAAGTACTAGGCATATTCAACGCCTCACAGTTCGAGTGCAGGATCTTTTGTATAGCAGCCCGCTATGCTAGCCAGTAAACATCGTTCAATTTTGGTGAAATATAGTGGAGCTGATAAACACGTAGGAAAAAAACAACAAAAATACTGGACATTTCAAGTTTATTAATTTGTCTTGTCAAAAATGTTTTGTTTTTTTTTATTGTTGGATTGCCTTTACATTTCGTTACAATAAAAGCTTGACCCGGAATGGCCAGATAGTTAAGACGATCGACTCGTTATATGGGGGTCGTGGGTTCGAATGTCGGTCGCACCAAACATTTTCGCCGTTTCAGCCTTGTGGGAGTTATAATATAACGGTCAGTCCCACTATTCGTTGGAAAGAGAGGAGTCCAAGAGTTGGCGGTAGGTAGTAATGACTACTTGCCTTCCTTCTAGTCTTACACTGTTAAACTAGAGAGGGCTAGCGCAGATAGCCCTCGTGTGGTTTTGCGCAAAATTCGAAAACAAACAAACAAAGCCTGTAAATATCCAGCTCTATGTTATGAATAAGCAACCTCTTCTGCATACGAGATTCGATTATCGGAAATAAGTTTATCAGAGAATAAAATCGAAATACAATATACCAATTTTATCTGATAATGTGTTAAGGAATTCGGATGAATAAACACTGAAGTAGTCATAGTTAGAGATTATCTGTATGTAACTGTTGGAATGATTCGAATCGTGTTCTAGCTTTACGTCATTCCTGTCAGCAATTAGCAAGGCATTCCAAGTAATAACATTATATCACAATAGTAATGACTCTATTTTCAAGCTATAACGTTTCATCGGGTATGAGTGACTGTTGGCGAGATTTGTGTTACGAACAACTATTGTTATTGTTGTACTGTTGTATTAATAGTGTATAGTTTTATTTGATGACGTCTGTGTATAATTATATTAACAATATGTATCTCGCGTGAAATATTGTATTTTTGGTTGACGTTTTCTCCCTTACCAAGAAAACAAAGAGTAAATTAAATATCGTTATCAGTGTGTTGATATATAGGGGGCCTGAAAATGACGTTTAACAATTTTGTGACATAAATAAACAATTGTTAAGATAATTTCCGGACTACCTTTCGCTTCGAGAACGTTTTGTAGCAGGTTACGTTAATTATTGTGGCTTTGGAAGTTTTACGTGTTTTCGGGATGTACAGTTTCGGTTTTAAGATCCAATAACCGAAAACAAAATGTTGGAAATTTATCGCAGAAAATGAAAGTCACCAATATTTCTGTAATCTAATAGAACTTTATAATAAACGGAGTTAATTATAGAATAATTTTTAACATTTCTAACTAGCTAACTCTTTCACGCTTCTGTGACTTGTGGATTGGGCCCGGCATGGCTAGGTGGGTTAAGACGTTCGACTCGTAATCTAAAGGTCGCGAGTTCGCATCCCAGTCGCGCCAAACATGCTCGTCCTTTCAGCCGTGAGGGCGTTATAATGTGACGGTCAATCCCACTATTATTTGGTAAAAGAGTAGCCCAAGAATTAGCGGTGGATAGTGATGACTAGTCGCCTTTCCTCTGGTCTTACACTGCTAAATTAGGGATTGCTAGAGCAGATAGCCCTCGTGTAGCTATGCGCGAAATTAAAAAAAACAACAAACAAACTTGTGGATGGCGAAGATTAAGCATAAGTTGCCTCACATTTATCGAGTCTGAACTACAAATATCAGAACTAACTTGTACTATATCTATCAAAGTCCAACTGCAAAATTTAGGCACATGTATCGCAGTTGGAGTACATAAACTAGACCTTATTTCTTACACAGTTATCTAGTATGGCATAGCCTGTTGGGTAGGGCGCTTAACTCACAATCTGTGGGTCACAAATTCAAATTCCAATCACACCTAAAATACTCGTCCGTTCAACCGTGGGAGCGTTATAATGCAACTGTTAATCCCACTATTAGGTCGTAATAAAGTAGCTCAAGAATAAACGGAGAATGGTGATGACTAGCTGCTAAATTAGGGACGGCTAGTGCAACTCCTAAATTTAAAAAAAAGAAAACAAAACCAACTGACAATTATCGCAGTTAAAGCACAAAATTAGGCATAGATTATTCTACATTTATTCAAGCTAAACTTTTTCAAAACGTTTACACACAGGTATAACTAGGATCAGATATTTTGTTTTTGAACAAAATACATTTGAACACATTTTGGAATGTTAATTGCTTGACATTAAGTTACTAAGTTAGACATTTATAAATGGTACAAAATTATAACAATTAACTTATTACGATTGTGGTTTTTAGCGCAAAACTACACAATGGATTATGTGCGTTTTATATATCGTCGGGAATCTTACTCCAGATTAATTAACCGTTTTAATCAATGCTTTTTAGTTCGGTTCCATAACATTAAAGTTTGTGCTTTTTTGTATGTAGTTGTGTATTCGCGTAAATGCTCAAAGCCAATTTGCATTAACCGACCATAATTTTGAGCTTACAAGCTAAAGTAAAACCAGTTTGTCAACAGTACCCACTACCAACTCTTTTGAATGGAATAATGGGATTTGACCGAAACTACCATAATTCACACACGGTCCAAAAGTGTGTTAGAAACATCATGGCCAGTTGGCTAGTCCATTGACTCGCAGTCTAAGGTTTCAAAACTTCGTTCCACCAAACATGTTCACTTTTCAGCCATGAGGGCGTTATAATGTCATGCTCAATTACACTATTCGTTAGTAAGATTTAGCCCAAGAGTTGGTGGTGGGTGGTGATGACGCCTTTCTTTTAGTTTTTTACTATTAAATTAAGATAGGCTAGCGCAAATAGTTCTCATGAAGATTTGTGCGAAATTCAAAACCAAAACCAAAGTTTTGTGTAACGAGATACAAATGGAAACGAAATCGGTAGTACGTCTTATTATTTACTGGGCCACTTTTTAAAGACCTGATGTTATGTATTCTAAACCTGTATATATTTTACTATGGAGTGTAGAAAAGTTCCCAGAGTCTTCAGATCAATAAACTTTGAAGGCTAATGGAACTCAAACTGGCAGACTGATTCGGTATTGAACGTACACGTGTCAGTTGAAGATTTTGAGAATTTATTTTCTCTGCCAAGTATTTCATCGAATATTTCAAAGCTAATTCCACCTTCATACTTCGTAATGTGTGTAGAGATGACAGGTTTTGTTTCTTATAGTCTCAGTATTTACGCTTCATCGGAACTAAAACACAAGAGACGAAAATACTTTAACGATCTAGCATGGGAGTTATAAGTAAAAGAAACGCTCGCTCTGGTTCAATGGTAAATATGAGGACTCATGACTCTAAAATCCGGGTCTCGATACCCGTGATATGCACAGTATAAATACGCTTTTGCGTAGCTATTGCTTAACAGCAAACAAACATTAAAGAGAGTATACCATTATATTAATTTTTCCTTCAATAGAGAAGTAGGCATCGAAAAATGGTTGGTCAGGTTTCCTCTTTTAAAAGCACATGTTATGAAAACCATTGTCAGTACTGCTATTTTTTTAACATAAGCTACATTGTCAGCAGATTTCGCTGAATGAATACCATTCCTCTTAACAGCTGTTCTAAATTTATATTAATTTTACTTGAACATTTAAGTTTTTGATCATTTATTGCACGTGCAGTAAATTGATAATTTACAAATACTTCTGAGAGTAAAATAACAAAACAAGCCCCTTTCGAGAGCGCAACATCACCTGAGAATTCTTTTCAACACTTTTCCGATTAAAGAAAAATTAAAGCTATCAGTTTGATACAAATTAATATTTTTTATCAAGTTGATTGCGAGTCGGCCACTTTGATTATTGCAGAGTATCTTGCAACATATAAGTCACATAAAAATATAAAGAAAGATATGAAGAAAATATTACACTTAGACACATCAACCACCGTTGGGACTTCCCTTGTATTTCACCCATACTATGAGTTATTTTACTGACAGAAATATGAAATAGCTAAACACGTTTCAATATCCGGACTCTCTTCAACAGTAAATGGCTAAACAACAAATCGATAGTTCGAGGGTTAAGATGCGTAGTTACAAGCAAAATGTCCACATTCCAGCCCAGTTGTATAGTTGGTGCCCACCAATGGCAGAGAGGTACGTCTTCAGATTTACACTGCTAGAAATCGGATTTCGATACCCGTGGTGAGAAGAGCACAGATAACCCAATGCATAGCTTTGTTCTTAATTACAAACAACAAAAATTGTTAGCGGTAGTGAAAACTAAAAGCCGATGGAAGTTTTTACATACCATTTTTCTTTATTAAGATCTGAAAGTAGCACGGGTGGAGAAACATTAGGTAATGCAAATCCATTTCAAATATTGTTTTGTTGTTGTTTCATTACCTCGGTGTATGAATCAGAAATATCATGGTTTGTGTTCCATTCTGCAGCTCAGCATTTTGAGGGTATGGATGCGCTATGAAAGTGACAGTTTGTGACTACATAAGAATAGACGTAAATGTTATTGACTTCCTGCCTTCCCTCCAATCTAACATTTTAATATTAGGAACAGCTAGCTGAGGAGCTCTAGTTTCGGTTTCGTGCAAAAATTCTATAATGAAGAATAAACTGTCAGTTCACCTGAGCGTACTGGGTAACAAACATTGTTATTGATCGAACTCAACATTTCCAAAACTTAAAAGGAGTCGTAATATTTCTATTATGGAGAAGTATATTCCATTTGATAATTAAAAATGTAGTCTGATTCCTTCATGCATAGAAATATTCCTAATGTAAGATGTGGACTCCCAAACAAGTAATTTCCTGAGATAATCAAATACTTTTTTCTTTAATTATTCACCAGGACAAATGTAAAAGTTTTCCTGTTGAAATAATCCCAGGAGGATTTATATGTAAACTCAGCCATATCCTGCCAACAAGTTTTCAGTGTAGAACCTAAAATGTATTTTATGGCTCATATAGGAGAGTGCGTGAAAAAAGTCAACAAATAAGCTTTAGGAGAGAATAGAAATATAAGAATTACGTAACTGGATTAGAAGAAAATGAAATAAGTGGTTATGGTGTTTGTTGGCGTAAACCAAGTTGGGTATCTTCACCAAAATGGTTATGGAACTGAGTTTAAAATAAAGTTTGTCTATTCTTAAATTAACCCTAGAAATTTTCTGAGGTGTATATTATGAAACGATAGTAGCAATTAAGAAATTATGTTTGTTTGATTGTTGAATTTCGCGCAAAGCTGCACAAGGGCTATCTGGGCTAGCTGTCCCTAATTTAGTAGTGTAAGACTAGAAGGAAGACAGCTAGTCATCACCACCCACCGCCAACTCTTGGACTACTCTTTTACCAACGAATAGTGGGATTGAACGTCATATTATAACGCCCCCACGGCTGAAAGGGCGAGCATGTTCAGTGCGACGGGGATTCGAACCCACGACCCTCAGATTACCAGTCGAATTTCTTAACCCACCTGGCCATGCCGAGCCGGTGTTTGTAAATGAAATATGCCTTTTATTAAAGTAATTATTTTGAAAAAAAACATCACTAGCGTATGTTTTTTGTTATCGTGACTGAGAGTTTCTCATTGAATATGACTGATTTGTTCTTAAACCTGTGTTTGCCAACTACAGGTATCTAAACCAAATTTATAGCACTTTAAGCTCTCAGACCTCTTTCCAATGGCAAATGCGAGTGAAATTTGTTCCCCCAAGTGTATATTATTAATAATGTTTGTATTCTAATCAGTAGATTTATTTTCTGAGTACGGTTAGCGTGTGTTCTGATACCGTACATTATTAATACTGTTTGTCCTAATCACTAGATTTTGGTCTGAAAGATGATTGGAGGTTGTCGAAGTTTATTCAATTTTTTTATGCTCTGAAAGCATATTTTGCACATTATGAAGTTGTAACTATAATTTGCTTATAATATCTATGAACGTCATTAAATTAGCTAAGAATTATATCATTTCATTTGGGTCAAAAAATTGTTTCGAAATAACAATGGGGGAACAATGTCACTCCCATGTGGTTCTAATAACTGTAATCACTGTTGGTAAAGGGGATTTTCGCGTAATGTGTACTTTATTGTTCTCATGCTAATAAATGTTTCTGTATTAGACTTCAAGAAATGGGTCCTCCTACCCAAAACAGCATTGAGACGAAGCTTAGCACTTCGTTTCGCATATTAAAAATAAAATTAAAAAATATTTGTTGCTGACAAATTTCTCTCCACGCCTTGAAAGCACTGGTTGATTTGCAACGGCCATTAGCGCATAATATTACAAGGATTCCTTCGATGTTTCTAAATATTTAAAATCTAGCAATTCTTGTCTAGGTAATGCCGTCGTGTATGTGGAAATTCTGGAGCATCTATTAGATAAAAAAAGCAAAACTTCAAAGTACATTTTCAACATGAGCTAGTATAAAATTCCACTTTCGGATTACTTCTAAGTCTTCTTAGGTAAATAATACTGTTAGTTAATTTGTAAGTAGCTGAATGTACAATACTGCATAAGTTATAAGTCGCACATGTCTGTATATAGGTCTCACCCAACCCAAAAGTCACATAATCCTTGTAGAGTAATTCTATATTTAAAATAGTCGAATTCTGAGATTAAATTCGAAGTCAAGTAACTATTGTCAGGTGTATCCAACTCTTAACTTAGCGTTGCCTGAGATTCACTTAGAAGTCATGAGATAATTTTGAAATAATTCCAATTTTCGATTATCCTTGTTTGGAACAACCTAGATTTTTTATAAAACTATTTCAGAAACGTTCTTTTATTTCTCAGAATCGCACACAATATTTAATTCAATCTTTATTTCATCTTTCTTAATACGTTTGGGGCCTCGGCATGGCCAAGTGGTTAAAACAGTCGACTCATAATTCGAGGGTGACGGGTTCGAATCCCCGTCATAGCAAACATGCTCGTCCTTTCAGCCGTGGGAGTGTTATAATTTGGTGGTTAATCCTAAATTTCGTTTGTAAAATAGTAACTCAAGAGTTGGTGGTGGGTGGTGATAACTAACTACCTTCCCTTTAGTCTTACACTGCTAAATGAGGGACGTCTAGCACAGATAGCCCTCGAGTAGCTTTGCGTGAAATTCAAAAAACAAACAAACATCATACGCTTGAAATGGTGGACCATGTGCTCAGTATCGTTCTAATTTTTCATGCCACTTAATACTTAAATAACCTGTCTTTTTACACTGTAAAAAAATTGTTCCGCTCGTATGTGCAGCAAAAATTTCTTCAGGTTATAATTATCTGAATTCAGTGTATTGAAGGTAAAATACCCCTTATATACATATATGTAGCACGTTCTTGTTTACGCAGCTCATGTTATAAGCTTTTATGCCCTCTGGCGTCTTCAACATGAAACTGCTTCGTTAGTGTTTTCAAGGAAAAGTCCTAATAGGCAATAATAAATTTTCATATTAACTTGATAAAAATTAATATTTTTAAATTTTGCAGTTTTAAAAAGTAATAATGAAAGTAACTAATATTCTGAATAATTTCATGCACCTAATTTTTTAGATTTTGTTCTTAGCGTAAAGAATCTTCCAATTATACAATAGTAGCCAGAGTACAAACATTATTATTAAGTCGGATTTAATTAATGTTAGTTAGAATACTTCTTTAACGAAGCCTTTGATATAGCATACACTTTAAAACGCATAAGGGAAAAACTAATTTCCTAAAGGTATAAGATATTTCGAAGAAATTTTGTGGTTATTTTTAAGGCGAAATAAATAACAGTTTGTAAAATAAAAAAGAGCGTAAAATGCTTGTTTGTTTGTTGAATTTCGCGCAAGTCTTCTCAAGTGCTATCTGTGCTAGACGTCCCTCATTTAGCAGTGTAAGACTAAAGGAAAGGTAGTTAGTCATCACCACCCACCGCCAACTTTTAAGTTACTCTTTTACAAACGAATAGTAGGATTAACTGTTACATTATAACACTTCCACGGCTGAAAGGACGGGCATGTTCGCTATGACGGGGATTTGAATCCGTCACCCTCGAATTACGAGTCGACTGTCTTAACCACTTGGCCATGCCGGGGTTCTGTAAAGTGCTATAAATTGGCAAGATAAGAATTTTAGAGGCGATAATAAGGCCTGAAAGGATGTGGATGCTCAGTTTTTTATACGCCCTCTAGTTTACTTTTTGTGCTTGGTAGGTGCTGATGAAACAGGATATTCACAATATTATTCTAAGGAGGCGGGATTGATTACATTAACTAAGCTATATAAATATATTTATCAAGTTGTTTTTTTTTACCTATTGCAATTTCTGCTGCAGTTTGTATAACGTTTTCAGGAAGTGGTTTGTTGTAGAAACCATGGATTATAAATGTACTACATTTCATGTCCACAATTTATCAACATAATTACTTTATTTAGAAAATATCTCATATGAAGATGTATACAGTGTTAGTTATATTATATTTAATTTTAGCAAACATTACACTCATCTTGCTAGTGTAAATTAGGCATGTGAAGGTTTTGTTGTCTTAAATAATGCTTTATTCTAAATCTACAAAACAATAGTTAGTTTTTAGAATAATGCTTTATTCTAAATCTGCAAAAAAATAGTTAGTTTTTAGAATAATGCTTTATTCTAAATCTGCAAAAAAATAGTTAGTTTTTAGAATAATGCTTTATTCTAAATCTGCAAAAAAATAGTTAGTTTTTAGAATAATGCTTTATTCTAAATCTACAAAAAAAATAGTTAGTTTTTAGAATAATGCGTTATTCTAAATCTACAAAAAATAGTTAGTTTTTAGAATAATGCTTTATTCTAAATCTACAAAAAATAGTTAGTTTTTAGAATAATGCTTTATTCTAAATCTACAAAAAAATAGTTAGTTTTTAGAATAATGCTTTATTCTAAATCTACAAAAAATAGTTAGTTTTTAGAATAATGCTTTATTCTAAATCTACAAAAAATAGTTAGTTTTTAGAATAATGCTTTATTCTAAATCTACAAAAAAATAGTTAGTTTTTAGAATAATGCTTTATTCTAAATCTACAAAAAAATAGTTAGTTTTTAGAATAATGCTTTATTCTAAATCTACAAAAAATAGTTAGTTTTTAGAATAATGCTTTATTCTAAATCTACAAAAAATAGTTAGTTTTTAGAATAATGCTTTATTCTAAATCTACAAAAAAATAGTTAGTTTTTAGAATAATGCTTTATTCTAAATCTACAAAAATAGTTAATTTTTAGAATAATGCTTTATTCTAAATCTACAAAAAAATAGTTAGTTTTTAGAATAATGCTTTATTCTAAATCTACAAAAAATAGTTAGTTTTTAGAATAATGCTTTATTCTAAATATACAAAAAAATAGTTAGTTTTTAGAATAATGCTTTATTCTAAATCTACAAAAAATAGTTAGTTTTTAGAATAATGCTTTATTCTAAATCTACAAAAAATAGTTAGTTTTTAGAATAATGCTTTATTCTAAATCTACAAAAAAATAGTTAGTTTCCTAGTTAGAAATTCAAGTATCTTGAATATACATAGAAACCGTCAATATTATCATTGGTCGAACACTTTTAAAACCTCAGTATCAGTTACACAGGCGTGTGATAGATTTATTGTTTTGACATTTTTACATGTTTTACAGTACTTCCTGTACGCTGAATCAGAAAATTATATCCGTTTTTGTCCCTCACGTACAGATTTTTCACAAACCGTCATATGTACTTTCACATAAGTGAATCATTTTAATTGAAATTGAGTCACATTTCGTTATACGTAAAATGTTAACAACCCTCACTGGCTATAAATTTCTCTAGACCAATCGCGACGCGAGAGTCTTATCGATCGTTTAGAAACCCTCGAGAAACACACCGCTACTATATAAACGGTTAACAGGCCGCATAACGTGCCATTCCTGAAATATAATTCGTTTGTGCTCGTACTTTATTATTGGTTTCCTTTTCAATATTATTTATTAGTCAATATGACAACAAGGGGTTATGTAAATGACCCAAAAATATTTTGATATATTTGTAGAATATGCATTGTAAAGAAACAAAGGCAAAACATTACAAACTTCTTCAAAAAAGCGTATTACGCGTATTTTGGAATAAAAAATGAGGACCAAGACAAATCATGAGTTATGTGCAAAGTTTGCGCTGTTTGTGTCGAAGATTTGAGACAACAGACTAATGGTAAGAAAGAATCTTTGCCTTCTTAAATTTCAATGGTCTGCCATGAACATAGAGATCGCAGAGATTACTGCTATTTTTGTTCATATAAAGTTCAAGGCTACAACACTCGAAATAAAAGGTAAATTTCTTATCTTACCCTTTAGCCTGCTACAAGACCTGATGTCTGTGAGCCAAGTGAGTGGCGATTGTTCATTGATTCCCCTGAAATAAGTGTAACAGATTTTCTCATTCAGAGTAGTTACATATATGCATCATTTTCTCATTCGGTTCACTTGAATGAAACGTACGAACATTTCAAACTTTTACTTAATAAGATTAAATACAAAGAACATGGTTGGCTACTTTGTATGTTGTTGTCGAAACAGTTCGGTTATACAAAGTTTCCATGTTTCTTTCTCTCTGAATGGGACAGCGGAACACAGAAATCAGCACTGAATAAAGAAGCAATGACCACGCAGAGACAGTAAACACTCCAAATTCATATTAAATTGGGCTTGGTGAAGAAACTTATAAAAGTCTTAAACAAAAATGTCAACTGTTTCGAACATCTATGTGGACAATTCTCAGCTCTTTTACAAGCGAAACTTAAAGAAAGGATTTTTGTTGGGCCTCAGGTGAGGAACTTGACTTCGGACGAACAGTGCGAAAGGACAATGAGTAATGTTGAAAAGAAAGCGTGGATTGCCTTTAAAGACATTTTTTCTCACATGTTTAGGAAACAACAATGACCCAAATTACAAAAATATTATTAATAACATGTTCGACAAGCGGAAAGCGTTAGGTTGTCATATAAGCTTGAAAGTTCATTTCTTACACTCACATATTAATATTTCCTGAAAACCTCGATGCCGTCAGTGATGAACAAGAAGAAAAGTTTCATCAAGATATCAGGTAAATAGAGATGTATTAGGAAAGGTGTAACATTATCATGATAGCTGATTTGACACCAACGTTTTTTTCTTTGCTTCAGTTTGTTTATATTTCTATTAACAAATATAATAATAAAAATATTAATTGTAGTAAATTAACTAATAATTTAATTTAAGTAACAGTTTGTTTTTAAGTCTAAAAAGATCCTTACATGATAGGAAAAAAAATGAATATTATTTTCGAAAACTACGTAGTTAAATTACGGAAATTCTGTTATTAAAACTAAAATATTTTTTATGAAGTTTAAATTTGCCAGCCTGTGTGATTGGAGTTACATCTCACAACGGTTTCACGACTCGACAATCCTTGTTCAGAACAAGACAGAGATTGTGTTTTATGATAATTTCGAGACGAATGATTTGTTTAGAGCGCTTTACAAGTAATATCTTATAACAACGGCAATACGAATTGTTTGTTCAGATGTATGTATAAATTGAATTTTATAGGATCTTCAAGACAATAGTCTTGTTTAGAGCACGGTAATATGTATTTTGTGACAGCATCAAGACAACGGTCTTGTTCAAAGATCTGTATATATTGTACCTTGTGATAGCTTCAAGACAAAATTCATGTTCATTGCTATGTACAAATTGTATATTGTGACAACTTCAAGACAGTGGATTTATATTTTATGACAGTTTTGCTGCAACCATCTTGTTCAGAGCTTTGTACAGATTGTATTTTATGATTGCTTCACGACAGCGGTCTTGTTCAGAGTTAGGTACAGACTGTATTTTGTGAGAGCTTCAAGAAAAAATTACTTGGATAGATGAGTGTACCCTGTGACAATTTCAAGACAATGAACTTTTTCAGAGTTAGATACAAAATGCATGACAGCTTCAATAAAATATTCCTGTTCAGTGCTATGTACAAATAGTATGTTATGACAGCTTTAAAACAATGGTCTTATTCAGAACTGTGTACTTTCTGTATTTATTTCAGTTTCAAGACAATTCAATTGTTCAGAATGGTATGGAGGTGCACTCCGTAAAGCTTCGTAACAATAGACTTGTACAGAGATCTGTACAAACAGTATTATGATTCACGATAGTAGTTCATAATAGGGATGGCAAAAAATTGCACAAACTTGTAATAGAGCATTCGGGCAAAAACGCACCTTAAATAGTATTGATATAGGTCGAATAAAACTTTAAAACCTTTGTAATTTACCGCTAAGACTGTACACATATACCAAGCACGTTTGTTAGGCTTACAAGGAAAGTAAAATCCTCCCAAAACGGCTGGTTTGTAACTTTTATTATTATTATTCTCTTGCCAGCCTTCAACAAAACCGACTTAGTATATTGCACACAAACGTTTCTCACAATACTAAATAAGGTACTGCGAAAGACTTAGGGGTATTTAGAATTCTAGTGTAAATGATGTTATCATTACCTTTCGGAGTTAGCTTTCTTATAAACATATGGTGTTCCTTTAAAAAGTTTATGTACAGGGTGGAACAGGAATTACCAGACAAGAATAGATGAACGTTAATTAGACGATTGTAACATGTAAATACTAAATGCTTTACTAAGCCAACCCTCATATTCTATATGAAGTGAAAGGGAAAAAAATAATCAGTACAGATAATATTCAATTTTGCTACACAAATTCGTAAAATCATTACTTTAAAAGGCACGAAGGTTTATTTAAAGCTATGTTGTAGACGGGCCCGGCATGGCCAAGCGTATTAAGGCATGCGAGTCGTATTCTAAGGGTCGCGGGTTCGCATCCCCCTCGCGCCAAACATGCTCGCCCTTTCAGCCGTGGTGACGTAGCCTTGTGTTCGTGATCTTAAATACAGTTTTAGGTATATATTTGTGTATATGCCATCTAAATGATAGCTGTGTATTCTTCATTAAAAATGTTCTTGTGTACTTTCCATCTAAATGTTCTTCTATGTAGCTGTATCCAAACTGTAGTCATGCATTTGCAAACTATAGTCGTGTGTTCTTTATAATACTTGAAACTGTGTAGTCTTAGTCATGGTCCGGCATGAACAGGTGGACAAGGCACTCGACTCGTAATATAAGGGTCGCAGGTTCGAATTCCCGTCAAACCAAACATGCTCGCCTTTTCAGCCATGGGGGTGTTATAATGTGACGGTCAATGCCACTATTCGTTGCTAAAAGAGTAGTCCAAGAGTTGGCGGTGATGACTAGCTGCCTTCCCTCTCGTCTTACACCGCTAATTTAGGGACGGCGAGCACAGATACCCCTCGAGTAGCTTTATCCGAAATTCAAAAACAAACAAACAATGTTGTGGACGTGTATGTTTTATTTGAAATGGCTGGGTTTCTTCCACTGGTAAACTTTTATACGTGTTTACTATAGAGATATATTAGCCCATTGCTGCGTATTATATATATAGAAAAAATTTAATGATATAGAAACTACAAATGCCTACTATATTCTCAAACAAATCTCCATGAGAATCTGCAGTTGTAACTTAACATTTTACGTCTCGAATTCATGCGATCAAATAGTCAATAGCTACAGTAAATCATCTTGAACAGTATCAGCTAGCTACTATCTATGTTTATTGTCATTACAATGTATAAAGTTAGCTATCATATCAAAAAATCCATTGCTCATAGTTGAGCTTAAAGCCAGCAAATAAAATAATAACAACTGAGAATTTTAAAACCTGCAAACTGAGATCGTAAAAAATGTAAGCAGACAAGACTGTAGATATTGTAAACATTATTTACTCAGGCTAAAAAACCCTTTTTTGACTCCACTAAATGTAATTATACATAACAGTATGGACTTACAACAGTTTGTTTGTTTATTTTAAATTTCGCGCAAAGCTTCAAGAGAGCTACCTGTACTAACCGTTCCTAATTTAGCAGTGTAAGACTAAAGGGAAAGCAACTAGTCTTCATCACCCACCGCTAACTTTTGGGCTACTCTTTTACCAATGAATAGTAAGATTGGCTGCCACTACATAACGACCCCATGGCTAAAATAAAAAGCGTACTTAGAGAAACAGGGCTTTGAACCCTCGGCCGTCAGATTGCGAGTCGAGTTTCTTGACCACGTGGCCATGCCAGGCCGATGATGAGAAAATTCACTGTTTATTTAGAGTAAATCAAGAGTTGGTGGTAGATACTGCTGAGTTAGGTGGTTTCTCTCTCGTCTGTTAACTGAAAATTAAAAGTAACCAGCGCTGATTATCCTTTTTCAAGATATGTGCAAATATCCGAAACAAACAAATAGTCTGTTTGTATCTAATGTTTCAAGGTGAAAAAAATAAGCATGATATTAATAGAATGTTTTTATACAATTTATCAAAGGCTATTAATAAATAGAAATGAAAACATTTTAAGAATTGTTCTTAAAACGGACGAAGTTTTAATAATAACACTCCAAACATAATTTCCAAATAAAAATCATTTGCTGGGAACAGAATTAGTTGTGATGTAAACTTTTATTTAAAAGAGCTAATAAAACATTCGCGCAAAGCTACAAAAGGGCTATATGCGCGAGCCATCTCTAATTTAGCAGTGTAAGACTAAAGGGAAGGCAGCTAGTCATAACCACCCATCGCCAACTCTTGGGCTACTTTTTAAACAACGTCACATTATAACACCTTCACGGCTGAAAGGGCGAGCATGTTTGGTGTGACCGGGACTCGAACCCGCGACCCTCGGAAAAGGGAAGAAATACTAGTTCCAATAGGAAACAGATTACTTTAGTTTTATATCTACTGTAATTTGCCAATAAAATTTATATATAAATATTTTAGTATAGTTACATTCAGAGCGGACTCACATTGCTAGAAACCGGGTTTTAATACCCGTGGTTGGCAGAGCACAGATAGTCCATTGTGTAGTTTTGTGCTTAATTCCAAACAAACCAAAACAAACCATTCACATTGCGCGTAGGATAATTGTCTAATGTAAATCTATCCACAAAGACGTTTTCCGAATACTTTCTACGATAATCTTTCAAAAGACGTTAAAGTATTTTTGTGTGATAGATACCCATTTAAAAAAAAAGTTAGAGTGATTTTTATGTTAAATATTCGTCTACAGAGATGTTTAATGTGCTTTTTGTGATTGATATCTGTCCATTAAAATGTTCAGAATACTTTTGAAATGTTACATTTTTTTTCTGTAAATTATGCGCAAGTTACCTTCGGTGAACACAGAAGATACCCCGATGTGGCTTTGCTATAAAAAAATACACGCATGTATAATTTCTTCTCATTTTAAACTGATAAACTAGAAAGCATTTGTACGGTTGTGTTTTTTTATATGGAAAACTACGAAATCTATTCCTAAATTTGAACAACTTACCAAGGGAAAAAACAACAGCTCAGTATTACCTTACCACATACTATCAAAGCTAAATGATTGACTAACCTTTATAATGCACCCTATGCTTAAAATATATAGGTTAGAACCTGACTTACTAGCTTCTGAACTGCACAACAATACCAGCCTGCGCCCCAAACTAGAGGGTTGTTGATGTTTATGAAATGTTTTGCATAGCTACTCGAATGATAATTGAGTTAGCCGTCACTAACGTGAGCTAGTCGTACCACGTACTGCCAACTTGTGATATATTCTGATATAATAGTGAGGTTTGATCGTCACTTTATCATGTGCCAACCACCCTAAAATGCGGAACACTAATTATTTATTGGTAATAACAGATGACAATCTTCGGAACTAAAATCCAGGAAGCTAGAGGTAAGGCAACTAGTTAAAAATGAGTATCCGGAAGCAAAAAATCAATAATAATGAAGATTCTCAATATTAGATTTCAGTGATATCTGGCTGTGATTAGTATGCTGAACTATGACTCTATAACGCAAAAAAGTATCGCACCTGGCATATTGGAGTCATGAGTGAGTTAGAAGGGCGATAGTCAAATAATCTTATTCGTAGCTAGTGAAGAAGAGCTATCGCCTTTCCTTCTAGTGTATCAGTTCAAAATTAAAAACGACTAACGTTTGCATAAATGCCCGAAAAAATAACAAAAACAATCCAACTTCGATCACTACTTCCATTAATATATCGTGAATATGGATGTGATACATCGTAGTCAGTTGAATATTCTAAAGGTTTTGATTAGAATAAGTAACCTAGTACCTTCTCAAAGAAATGTATTTCTTGCCTATTTTTTCTCTTTGAAATAGAATAAAAATATGCTTTTAAGCTGATTAGCTCAGTTATAGTTAATCTAGTCATCTGGTAGGACTACTTTAAACTCGCGTAAAGAGAAAATAATACGATTATTTCAAAAAATCGATCTACAGTCACAACAGAAAGTGTTCGTACCCCTGCGTCATAAGTAGTCTTTTCCTCATAACTTAAAAAATATCACGATTAGGATAATGAAAGTATAGTATATTATAAATACTATAGTAACACACATTTACATAAATTTTTATGTAAGTTAAACGACAAATAAACTGTTTATAACAAATAACCAAACATAGGAGGAGCAGAAAGTGTTCGTGCGTCTACTTTAATGGTCAGTTGTGTAGCCTTTCAGGTGAATTATTGGCCGCAATCTCTCCTCATAACCCTCCATGATCGTTTGACAGTACTCGATTGGTATTTTCTTCCATTCTTCTATACAGAAGACCTCCAACCCTTACAAATTTTTGGGATGACGCTGATGAACCCTGGTTTTCAACTCATGCCAAACGTTTTCAATTGGGTTGAGATCAGATGACTGCGATGGCCACTCTAGAACGCTTATATGGTTCCTCTGCAACCAGGATTGCACATATTTCGATGTGTACTTAGGGTTATCGTCGTGCTGAAAGATCCAACGACGCCCAAGCCGCAAGTTCCGAGCATCATTCTTGATATAAGTGCCTAATATATCAACGTACTCTTCTTTTTTCGTGATTCCGTTGACGTAGTGAAGGCTGCCTACACCAGAAGAGCTAAAGGAACCCCATAGCATGATAGAGCCACCTCCGTGTTTAACTGTAGGGACGATGTTCTTTGAAAGATTTCGTTCCCCCTTCTTACGGAAAATATAGTGAACATCACTGTGGCCGAAAAGCTCGATTTTAGTCTCCTCTGACCAAGGAATACTCTTCCAATAGGTAAATTGTTTATCTACATGCTTTCTTACATACCTCAATCATGCTTTTAAATAAACAGGCTTTAAATATGGAGTTCTACGAGGACGGCTGGCTTTGAATCCAGAAGAATGTAACATGTTCGTAACTGTGGAGGTGCTTACTTCAACCCCAATTTCCCTTATCAGTTTCTGTATGTCATTACGTGTCAAACGAGGGTTCCTACTAACTTCTCTGAGAACCTTCCTCTTGGTTCTCTCTGGAATTTTGGTGGGGCGTCCGGAACGAGGAAGGTTAGCAGTTGATCCTGCAAGCTTAAACTTGGCAATTATGCTTTGAACAGTAGATTTCGGCACATTAAGTTGTATAGCAATACCGGAAAGAGACACACGAGACTTGTATTTTACAATAATTCGGTTTTTTTAAATCACTGGACAGTTGTTTCCTGTTCGCCATGATGACCAAGCAGATAATGACGGAGACGGCGCTAAATTGCCGGAAGTACATTTTTTGCTGGCTAAATTTCAATAATTATGAACCTAACGTCTAGTTCTGGAATGATATAATGTAGTTTATTCATCAAACTAAACAAAATATTTACGGGAATATCAGTTTTTTCACACGTTCTGTTCGAACACTTTCTGCTTCTTTTATTTTTGGTTATTTGTTTATAAACAGTTTATTTGTCGTTTAATTTACGTAAAATTTATGTAGATGTGTGTTAATATAATATGTATAATATACTATACTTCTATTAGCCTACTCGTGATACCTTTTAAGTTATGAGCCAAAATCCACTCGGGACGCAGGGATACGAACACTTACTGTCGTAACTGTATCTCTGCTCCATCAGACACTAAACCCGAGATATTTTGTTTATAAAGTGAACTTCAAAGACAGAACAAAATATAAAAACTAAAGTATGCAAGCTTAATTTTGAGAAAGGCTACACGATAAATTAATCAAATTAATATTAACTTTCGATCAAAGCAGGTTACTTAACATTGGTATTAGTAGGAGGGTAAGAGGGGATACTTATCTACTTGGAAAATGAGAAACATCATTATTTCTTTATTAATTCAGTATACGTATATGAAGGTTTTATTCAATTCACAATTTCGTGCTTTCTTGCCCCATTGGAAATCTGTCCCTCCCTGGAAATAATTCAGCGACGACCATAGTGATTACATAGAGCAAAACTAACAATAACGCTGGTAATGAACATAAGTAATTAAATATATTTTCTTACTTATAAAATAAGGAATACAAAGGACAAGTACAAACAACAGCTGGTTATGAATACTAGCTATTTTAAGATACAGGGTTGAAAGTCCCTTGTTTCTGTAGATAAAATCCCAATGGTCAGATCCTCTAGATCCTCTTTGAGGATACCATTACTGTTTTGCTTGCGGGTTTTAGAAATCAATTATACTTCTTCCTAGTGGCTTAGAACTGAACTCATAGATTACTTCTTTGTTTAATTCAATAATTAGGGAAAGGCAAAAACCAAACCCGATCAATGCTATTATCATGTTCTGAGAATTTCATTACACTCTATATACGATAAGTAGGATAAGAAAAGATATGTTTGTTCACGTTCGTATTGTTGGAACATCATTGATTTTTAAAGCTTTAAAAAATCTTTTATTTCAATGTATATATCCACTGCTTTATTACTTACTTGAAATAGCAAAAGGCATTAAAGCTCTCCTCGAAAGTTTCTCATTCAACTTTCCTGGACTCTAACGGTTTCTACTGCTTCGTACAAATGATACACCATAAAAAAAAAAAACACTCAGGACATAAAATACGGTGTTTCTAATGCGCTTTGTACAGGACTCTTACTTTGACAAGATCCAAACGTAATGTACTTGTTGTTATTGTTTTCTGGAAACTAGATTAATCTGCAGAGTAAGGAATACATCAAATAGAACAATATTTACTCTCATAAGACATTGATGAGGATTATTACAACATCATTACTTTCATATAAACGTCCTGTTGAGCCAGTTGAATAAATAATTTATAACAGCTTCACTAACCATTCTCTTAATTTCTAAAGTATGGTATAAAACCTTAGCGACATGAAATGTATTAGTGGCATTCGTCTAATACTGTTTTTAGTCTCATTATGTTTTTTATTTAGTTTGATTTGAATTTCGCGAAAAGCTACACGAGGGCTATCTGCACTAGCCGTCACTAATTATGCAGTGTAAGACTAGAGGGAAAGCAGCTAGTCATCATCACCCACCACCAGCTCGTGGGTTACTCTTTTACCAACGAATAGTAGAATTGACTGCACATTATAACGCCCCCACGGCTGAAAGAGCGAACATATTTGGTGTGACGGGAATTCGAACCATCAGATTACGAGTCTAGTGCCTTCACCACTTGGCTACGTTGGGCCTTTTTATTTAGCTAGATAAAAGTAAACACCGACATGGTCATAATGAAACATGAAAATTTTTAGTTTTTTTAAGGTCGACAGTTTTCGGTAACTTAGTTATTATCATTAGAGATGTGAGTATTGTGAATCACTACATTCGCACTTGTGGTGGTAGAAAACTGCACTCACATTCTCCATGATGGAAACACCATAAATAAATACCTGATTATAGAAACACATCACTCACACCTTTGATGATAGAAACATCACACTTACAGTCATGATTATGCAAATACCACACTTATAACTCTGATGATGCAAAAGAAACAAACATACTCAAATCCCTGATCATCGAAACATAACACTTACATCTCTAATAGTGAAAATACTGCAATTACAACCTTGATGACAGAAACACTAATGTCGCCACCATGATTCTGGAAACAATATCGAAACTTGTCGACTTTAAGAAACTAATAAAAATATTTTTTGTTTAGTTGTACCAAATCTCACTGTTTTCTTCCTTTTATTTATCTACCTATTTGTGACTATTTTTTTTATTAACAATAAGCATTGCGAAGTTTCGTTCACTTCTAAATTTCAAACAATTGATCAAGTAGAGATGTCACACTGAAGTCAATAGTATTAAAACGTTACGTATGGTCAGTACTACTCTACAGGGTGAACATTTCAATCTTGCATGTTGCAACGAAACATCGGTTGGAAACATTTGAAATATGGTGTTACAGACGAATAACTATAATAGGCTAACAGAAAGCAAAACTACGGAGTATTGAAACATGTAAAGATATATTAACAACTGGTGAATGTATGTAGGAAACAGAAGATATGTCAGTTTGGACGTGTAAGTAGATCTGATGGAAGGTTGGCAGAGATTATGGATGAGGGATAAAACTGAAGGAAGAACAGCGGAGGCAGGAAGACCCTCAAATGGACTGAAGACGAAAAGGTTGAATAAGGTTTGGTTTGTTTCGAACTTCGCGCAAAGCTACACGAGGGCGCTCTGTGCTAGCCTTCCCTAATTTAGCTGTGAAAGACCAGATGGAAGGGAGATAGATAGTCATCACCACACACATCCGACGTTTGGCCTACTCTTTTGCAGACGAATAGTAGGATTGACTGTAACTTTATAAAACCATCCATGGCTGTTTGATTTAATAAGGAAAATCGGTTCAGGCACCGAGGAATAGAAAACAAAGAGAAACCACAGACATCAAATCAAAGAATTGGAAAAAACCAACAAAAACATGATTAGTTTATTCTAGAACTTAGATCATGATTGGTTGATTCTAGAACATTAGTTTTAGTAGAAATAATGCTAAAGAAGAAAAAAGTAAGAAAACAATCGTATTATGTTTAACATACTGTTAATATTTAATGTGATTATATGTAATATACTGGAGTTTATGGCGAAAAAAATTAAAATATTTTCTTCTTGTTTATGTGTGTGTGTGTGTTTTCTTATAGCAAAGCCTCATCGGGCTGTCTACTGAATCCACCGAGGAGAATCAAACCCCTGATTTTAGCGTTGTAAATCCGTAGATTTACCGTTGTACCAGCGGGGGACCTCTTGTTTATGAATACATTGTTATAGTTTGTCCTAAGTTCTTCTCGTACTTGTAACATGATAAATACGAATGTTAATGTGCACATGAATAATACGGAATTTTAAAATACATCATTGATGTATTTTATGAAGACCCGCTGTGGCCAAATGATTTGTATAATGAAATGTAAATTCCAGAGTTAACATATCAAATCTTGTAACTCCAAAACCTCATTTGACTTTGAGGCTTTAAAAGCATATAAGAGTAACAGTGTAATACCAATATTGGATTAGAACAGCGTAATAATCAGTATTATCTATTATTTCCTCTAGTGAATCTGTTCAAAATTAGGGATGGCCAATGGTGATGACTTTTTCCAGGTATCATTTTTAATATGCTTATTCATTATGTATATCCTAAAGCATAATTTAGTGATTTCTAGTTCCACATGGTATGTTGTATAAATGAACACAAGGGTTAGGACTGTAACTCAGTTAAACATAGGATATACGTAAATAGTAGATATGACAGTTCAAATACTGCTTGCTCTTAGCATTAATGCCTCTATCAACATTCTTGCTGGTTTGTTTCTTTTTATTGCTGTTATCTTTCCTATTAACGAGACACCACTCTTTAACATTGATGCTAATCTACCTATTAAAAAGATATCAAGCTTTGACATCGATGTTTTTTTTTAGTTAGACATGATGTTTTGACAGTGATGTTATTTTTTCTATTAATAATACATCAAAACTTGACACCAATGTTAACCTTCCTGTTACAACGACATCAAACTCTGACATCGATTTCTACTTTCATGTTACGAACGGATAAACAAACATAGTCAATATTGGTATATTTAATACTCAGGTTTAAACCAACACGCTTTCACAGAAAATAATTGAATCGTAATTCTTAGACTAATACAATGTTTTAGGAAAGGAAACTTTTCATTTATGTCATGTGTTGTTTTCTTTAAAGTTGAATCATCTGAAAGAAATTCCAATATAAAATATTTAATGTGTCGAAAACTTGCAATGTAATAAGCAACGTTATTATTATTTTTTTCTTTCAATCTCGCTTCTCAGGAATGCTTGTTATTCTGAAAATTCTCCAATCGTGAACACGTGGGGAGCGTGATATTTTCATGTTTATTTGTTACATCCTTGCACAGCTGGTTCGTTTTTCTGTCGCTGTTAGTGCTACTGAAAAACAAGAGCCAACAGAAGTACTAGCGGCAAGTATTGCGCTCAAAGTGTCTGATTATCCCAAGTTTCAAAAAGAATTAAACTTTTTTCCTTTAGGTTTTATATCTTACTTACATAAATGCGTTTAGGCTCAGTACCTTGCAGTAACTAATAAAAAATAATTCCCAGGTTATTTTGTGCAGACCTCAAAGATGTAGTGTGTTTAAAGACAGGAATGCATAAATTCTTCAAGCTCAGGTCACAATAATAACTTATACTTTAAAATTACACGTCAACTATGAATATAAGCATGATGTATCCATACTGATACTTAAAGGGTTAATTTAGTTAATATTATCTGAAGGTTAATTTCTTCCTGTGTCTGGATGTGTTTGTGTATTGATCAGGTGTAAAATTTAATGAATTAACTTTCAGTAAGTTTTCCCAGTGGCTCAAAGGTAAGTCTGAGGGCTTGTAAATCTTGTGGTTGATACAGCACAAATAGCCCAGTATGTAAGGACAGACAGAAACTTACAATAAAGTGGCTTAATTATAAACGTTCCAGAATTGTGAATCTGGAAATTCATGGTCCGCATCCCGTTTTTATAAAACACCCTCCACAGCTTGAGGCCATGTGTACGCTATGAGTGTGACAATGAAATTACACTATCTGGTAAGGTAAGAGAAATTACTTGGTGGTAAGTGCTATTAACTATCTACCCGATCCCCATTAGTCTGTAAGCTCGAAATTAAGGATACTATGTGGAGGTGGGTAGCTCTCGTGTAACTTTGAGTAAATACAATCTAAAGAAGAAAATTGGCTAATTTTGTACCTGTTGTGTTTTGTTATTCTGGTTGAAATGTTCGACATTATTACTTATGTTAAGTAATTACTGGCCGACTTTAAAAGGACAATTGTTTTTCTATTTCTAATAAATAATAACTTAGTGAACGTTTTACTTTACGCTGCTAACTACATTTATTATAAAAATAATAATTCAAATAGACGCACTAAACACTCACATTTCGGTTCCTACCCATTTGTTGCAAACTTTTGTCAAAATGAAGCCTAAAGATAAAACACAGCAGCTATTGTAAACCATTGTATTAACGTTCATTTGGAACATATGCTTCAAGGAACAGTGAATTACATTTGTCTAATATTGATATTAGATCAAGTTACTGTTAATTGTTGTGATAGAAAACTGTACGAAACACACTGATATTTATATTGTCTTTTCAGACATTGATAAGTAGTGTAAGATAATCAAAATTCGAGGACTTTTTTACAGATAGTGTGCTTGCTGTTGACGAGAGTATTTCTCACGTAATTCAGAGGAGAAAGATTGTTTCTTTTCTTGTTGGCCACTTGAGGTTTATTATGTTGATTCTTACGCGAAGCTACTCAATAACTATCTGTGCTAGCAGTTACTAATTCAAAAGTGATATACTAGAAAGAAGGTAACTCGTCAATAGAATTCAGTGCTGACTCTAATCAAACAGTGGGATTGACTGTCACGTAATAATGTTCTCGTTGCTAGAAGAACGAGCATATTTGGAGTTGATTTTCAAATCAACTACCCACAAACTGTGTGGCGAGCGCTCTAACCAACAGGTCATTGCAAGTTTTTGCCTTACATTTAAATATACGGAAAAAAAATACTATATTTTTGACAGATAAAACTTCGAATGAATTATCCAAACGTAAAGTTTTACTAGTTACAAGTTCTGTGTGTAGATAATTTTTTTTAAATACTTGCGTAAAGCTAAGCAAGCGCTACCCGTGCTAGCTATTCCTAATTCTTGACCGATAAATTAGAAGTAAGGCATTCGTGATGACCACAAACCCACTTGAAGTAAAAACGTATCTCAAGATGGCTGGTATGGGTATTAACACTTTTACTGAAGTAAAACAGAGGACAACGTTTCGACCGATATATTAGGAATACTGGTATGGGTATTAACACTTTTACTAATAAAGCAAGAACAAAGTTTTGACCTCAGGTCATCTTCAGATTAGCATATTTGTTAACCAGCCGTTCTGAGATACATTTTTACTTCAAGTGGGTTTGTCGTCATTACAAACGTTTCAACCCTCTTCGGTCACCTTCAGGTTCTCTACTTTATTTTAATAAAAGTTTTAATACCCATACCAGTCACACCAAACATGCTCGCCCTCTCAGCCGTGGGGGCGTTATAATGTGCGGTCACTTGCACTATTCGTTGATAAAAGAGTAGCCCAAGAGTTGGCGGTGGGTGGTGATAACTAGTTGCCTTCTCTCTAGTCTTACACTGCTAAATTATGGATGGCTAGCGCAGATAGCCCTCGTGTAGCTTTGTGCGAGATTAAAAAAACAAAAAACAAAATACCTATACCAACCATCATAAGATACAGAAGTAAGACGTATATTAAATAGCACCCATCACCAACGTTTAAGCTACTCTAATGTGATAGTTGGATTTGCCTGCAAATCTCACAACGCAAGCATCGCTCTAAAGTAAGAAGCGCTAGTTTTATTTTCATTTTTTGGTGATATATTAACCATGGTATTGCACCATGGTGGTAAAGCGATAAGTCTTCGGATTTATAACGCTAAACTTAGGGATTCGATTCTCCTCGGTGGATACAGCAGATAGCCCGATATGGTTTCGCTATAAGTTAAACACACACTCAACAATTCTGGAACTAGGACATTTTTTAAAAAAATTATGTCAGATCTCATATCAAGAAAACCACGAGGTAGTTTGACTGTAGAGAATAGAACAGGTTTTTGAGATGGATAAAACCCCGATTTGATATCAATAAAAGTTAGAAAACTAAAGAAAGGCAAGATGACATAACAGTTTCTTCATCGGCCGTACAGATAATAGAAGTCTCTAGAAGCTTTCTCTATCAAATATTTTCGCAGAATGTCTTTATATGTAGTAAATATTGTGATCGAATGATTGATTATGTCAAATGCACAAAATGTACAGTTGAATTTTATTCACTTTTCACTTGACTACAGTTATAAAAACGCCATCTATGCTAAACACAGTGGGAATTATTTTTTTCTATTTTTCTTTACTAGGAAGACGTCCTATGGCAAATAAATCAGCCATTTTAGAGTTCAGGATGGATTTAATTTGTTCAATTACAATGACGTCTTGTAGCTATTTATATATAACATACAAAATATTCTGTTACAAAGACTTCACTTTAGAGCTGAAGCAACGAGCGGAAGGATGTGAAATATATATGTTCATTTGAAGGTTTCGGAAAATATTCGTTGTTGTGTTATGTGTCTTTTATGAATTTACTGATTGTTATATAGAAAAGCGCTGAGCTAGCAAATATTAGTAGATTTCAAAATTTTCGCGAAAAGCGACACATGAGTTGTCTACACATAACTGCCCCTAATTTTAAACTTCATAATGCTTTCGGAAATAACCATTAAGCATTCTCTTTAGCTCTGTGGTCATTAAACTGGAAAAGACGCCACGAATTTCAACGTTTGCATTTTCCCCTTGCGGAAAAAAGTCTTTCTTTCTTTCTTTTCTTTTTTTGAATTTTGCGCATGGCTACTCGAGGGCTATCTGCGCTAGCCGTCCCTAATTTAGCAGTGTAAGACTAGAGTGAATGCAGCTAGTCATCACCACCCACCGCCAACTCTTGGGCTACTCTTTTACCGACGAATAGTGGGATTGACCGTCACATTATAACGCCTCCACGGCTGAAAGGGCGAGCATGTTTGGTGCGACCGGGATTCGAACTCGCGATCCTCGGATTACGAGTCGAACGCCTTAACACGCTTGTAAGAAAGTTAACTTGGGTTTGAATTTCTTTCCTGATACTAAATATTTATGTTGACCTCCTGTGTTTTGGAATACCATGAACTAATTTTGAACTGATAGACTGCAAAGAAGGCAGATGGTCAACAGCACCCACCGCCAAATTTGAGTTAATGTTATCTGACCGTTATTGAAATCTGATTATTATTTTAATAACGCACCCTCGATCTCCAATGGAGTATCGCATTTTCACAGCAATAGGCCACAAAAGGTGAACCCTCAAATTAACAGTTCAGTAATAGTAACGCTAACCGTTATGTCATGCCCGGCTCAATATAAAAGTTCTGAAATATTTCAATAATTTTACAAGGTTTCTTCTTCCAACGTCAGTGGGTATAATTTATCTCTGTTACTTATGGCATAAGTACTGTTTGCTATAATATAAATAGTTTATTCTTGGAGTGGAAGTTTATTACTTATTATTTTGAAAAGATTATCTATTGATAAAACTTAATTCAAATATATAACTGGATTAAATTTCAAAGTAAAACAAAATATACGAACAGGAGACACGATGATTAAACTGTGTCAAAAACTTTATGCGTTGTAATGTTTTCTCGCCCATTCCTATCTTGTTTTCTTACGTTTTGGTGCTCCCACTCCCACTTCTTAGTTTTTATACAACATTGCTTACATTTACCACATAGTTTTTTTAGTACTAAGTCCCGAGAGCGACTTGGCTCTAGGCCTATTCTTCTCCCAGCTTTCTTTGATGCTAGCTCTTGAGAGTCCCTAGGCTGTGGGCCTATCCTTCTCCCAGCTTTCTTTGATGCTAGCTCTTGAGAGTCCCTAGGCTGTGAGCCTATCCTTCTCCCAGCTTTCATTGATGCTAGCTCTTGAGAGTCCCTAGGCTGTGGGCCTATCCTTCTCCCAGCTTTCTTTGATGCTAGCTCTTGAGAGACCCTAGGCTGTGGGCCTATCCTTCTTGTACCTTTTCTTAGAGATATATCTTAATATTTTACGGCTTTTGCTGATATCTTTGCTATTGTTAAAGGCTAAGTCTTGTCTTGCACATTCCAACCTTGTATCTTTTCTTTCATTAATGCTCTCTTCACTTGCATAAGGACTTTTCAAGGTTATGAGCATAATATTTTCTCCTTTTCTTTCGTTTTGTTTCCTTGAAAAACGTAGTTTAAGTCGTATAGTGTTAGATACAACCTTAGATGTCACTAGGTCGAACTTAGCTTGAAAACAACAAAAGGTAAGTGAAACATCTTATTCTTCTTGTTTTTAATCCAAAGAACTCGACCAAAATCGTGTCAGAGTTAAAGATTCACGTCTAAGACCCTAACTACTATGATATACTTGGTTTTTACAACACAAAATGCTCGAGTCAAATTTATAAAACTGAAAACCTCTTTTTTATAGGTTAGATCAGTTAGAAACTATAGCTAGAGAGTCCAGTAGTCCACTTGTTTTTATCTAACTGATATAGTTGTAGGCTGATTACATAGCGTGATATATAAACAACCGTGCTCCCGCACTTCATATGAGAGTGGGTTGTTACTTGCCAACTCACGAAGCGTGCTCGTAATCATAGAATATGGCTACTAGTGCATTGTTAGCTCGCTAGTAGTGTTGCAAAATAGTTATTGTTATTACCAAGGTTGTAAGTAAAACTAAGAAAAATCGTTTTTGCCAATGTAGCGTGATTCAGTCATGTGCTTTTAGATTTACGTAGGTGAAGGCAGGAGGGAACTAAGTCTTTCTAATAACGTTTATCTCTTAGTCAGATAGTCAGCTTCACAATTTTTTCTGTGTAATTTTTTTTTTTTGCTCTACCAACTTTCTTAAGGGCTCTGGTGAGTTGTTACTGCAGTTGGTTTTACTACTCAACAGTATGCTTGAATAGTTTATAAAATTTCATTTACATTCTGTTTCCAGTGTGTTTGAGATTGTAATTTGTATTGCACATCCAGCTAATTCCTACTACAACTACAACCGTATTAATGATAATGAATCACACAGGCCTGCGAATTTAAGCTTCATTAAAGGTGTTTTGGTTTTAATAACGGGTAATCCATAATCCAGCTACGCAGATTTCGAAAAATAATATGGATTTTTTTTTCTATTTGGTAAGTTTTTCAAAACAGAAATAAAAATTCTTACTTTTATCAAATTATTATTTCGTTTGCCACAATGAACAGTTTTTATTATTTTGTTTGTTACATTTGTGTTTTAGAACTATCGATAAGACTCTCACGTCAAAATTTAAGCTTTACAAAATGTGACCCAATTTGAGTAAAAACGATTCACTTATGCATAAGTACACATGACATTTTGTGACAAATCTGTATCTGACGGAGTAAAAAATATACCTTTTTTGGATTCAGGAATTATAGTAGAACATGTAAAAATGTGAAAACAATAAAAACCATCACAATTCAGTTTAACTGATACGAAGATTTTTAAAGTGTTAGACCAACGATAATATTGATGGTATATATACTTCTATTTCCCAAACGTAGTTTCTATACAAACCAGCTAGTTCGGGGGAATTCTGCTCTAAAGATACTTGAACTGCTAACTAGAAAACTAATTACAGTTGTGTGTTTCTTTTTATAGTTTTTGCATAAAGCATTATTCAATTCAATTTTTACAACGTTTAAAATTTCAATTATCAGCCATAAAATCCGACCGGCATGGCCAGGTTGGTTAAGGCACTCGACTCATAATGTGAGGGTCGCGGGTTCGCATCCCCGTCGCGCCAAACATGCTCGCCCTTTCAGCCGTTGGGGCGTTATAATGTGACGGTCAATCCCACTATTCGTTGGTAAAAGAGTTGGCGGTGGGTGGTGATGACTAGCTGCCTTCCCTCTAGTCTTACACAGCTAAATTAGGGACGGCTAGCACAGATAGCCCTCGAGTAGCTTTGTGCGAAATTCAAAAAGAAACAACCAAACAAACAGTACCACAACAGTATCTTTGCGGACTTAGAACGATAGAAACTGAGTTTCGATACACGTGGTAGGCAGAGCAGAAATAGCCCATTGTATAGCTTTGTCTTGAATTACTTTCAAACAAGGTTTTCTTAATTGTAATTCAAGACACTTCAGTTCAATTCAAGAACATAATTGTAAGTTCTAATCAATAAATTACGGACTGTGTCACAGTCATGGATTAACGTGAACTAATTTAAAGCAACAGATTAACGTCCATTATTTTATAACATTGGTCTACCATGCACTACTGTACAATAATGGACGAGAGTGCACTATTTTGCAGCATTGTATTTGTGAGCATTATAGTAAAACAGCGGATCGGCTTATATTAATTTGCAATAATGGATTAACGTACGTTGGTTAACAACAACGGATTAGTATACGCTATCGTATAATATCTAATTCACTCACCTTAGCTTACATGGAGTGACAAGCTCGCGTCCTATTTCACTAATGGCTTACTTCGCATTATTTTACAGAAATATATTTTCATGCATTGCATTAAGACGTATAATATGGTAAGCAGATATTTGTAAAGGACAAATAAAACAAAGAGATTACGTTGTTTATATCAGATTGTTTTTCTCAAACTTATCTTTCCTATCTGATAATCCTTCACCTCAGTGTTGTGTAACCCGTCGCGCCAAACATGCCCTTTTAGCCGTGAGGGCGTTATAATGTGACGGTCAATCCAACTATTCGTTGGTAAAAGAGTAGTCCAAGAGTTGGCGGTGGGTGGTGATGACTAGTTGCCTTCCTTGTAGTCTTACACTGCTAAATTAGGGACGGCTAGCCCAGATAGCCCTCGAGTAGTTTTGCGCGAAATTCAAAACAAACAATTGTTTTTTTTTTTTTTCTTAAGCTCGGATATTTCCTGCTATTTTAATAAGAATTACGAGGTCAGAATGTGTGTAAATCTGAATCAGAGTGAACAAGAAATTGCACTTATTTTTAAAGTTAGAAGTACCTGTACGAAAAACGCGTTCCTAATAAACATATATTAGAATAGACACAATTCATCATATCAGTTTCATGTGATAATTCTAGTTTAAACAAGACTTTATACATAAAACTTTAATCATGTAATGAACCTTAAACCTTCAGTTTGCAGTCCTACACGTAGACCACTATGCCATATCCGCTTCTTGAACGAAAGGTCTCGTCGGAAATGGCACATAATAAATAGGATAAGGTTGAAATACTAGTATTCAGTTTTCTGTAATGGAAGTTATTACTGGGACTGTATAGAATAGCATGCTTTTAATTGTTGCTAGTCTAAAGGCAATATTAATTATTATAACGTACATTACTAACCAATCTTTAAAATGCTGTACAACTGTTGATCGAGACGTTTTAACACACATACAATGTTAACATTATTTGATAATTTTCTCTTCAGAAGAAGTTTCCTCATTTGTTACTAATCGATAACCTTGAAATTAAACATTGCACCTATTTTGACAGCCGTTTCATAAAAACTGAGTTTCACTCGTTTCAAAGTAGTTACATATTTCACTTCTTTAACAACATTATTTTTTAGAACTGCATGTATTAATTTTTTGATTTCGTGTATCTGTCGTTTCAACAAATTTTTGTTTGTTTGTTTTGAATTTCGCGCTGAGCTACTCGAAGGCTATCTGCGCTAGTTGTCCCTAATCTAACAGTGTAAGACAGCTAGTCATCACCACCCACCGCCAACTCTTGGACTGCTCTTTTACCAACGAATAGTTGGATTGACCGTCACATTATAACGTCCCCACGGCTAAAAGGACGAGCATGTTTGGTGCGACGGGGATTCAAACCCACAACCCTTAGATTACAGGTCGAGTACCTTAACCTCCTGGCCATACCGGGGCTATCTTTTAAAAATAAAAACATTAATAAAGAATTGTATTACTTTAACATGACTTTCTGTCCCTCTCTATATATTTGGTTAATGTGTCAAAGTGTGAACCTAAGGGTCTATGGTTTACTTCTCATTGCTTCAAAATCTTGCTTCCTGCTTTGGAGCCATCGATACTTTATAAAAGTTACTGTAAAGTTCAATTATTCAATTTAAGTAGCCCAAGAGTTGGCGATGGATGCCACTAACGACGTGCCTATTCTCTATTATATCAGTTCAAAGTTGTAGACACATAGGACAGATAGAAGAGGTTTGTTATTTAAACCATTCGACTCATAATATACGGACCACAGGTTTGAATACAGTAGCCAAACATGCTTACCTTTTCAACCGTGGTGGCGTTATAAAGTGACGGTCAATCTCAATATCAAGTCAGCGTAGCTTAAGAGTTGATGGTGAACAATTTTGACTAGCTGCTTTCCTTCTGGTCTCTCAGTTAAAAAACAGGGACCACTAGCACAGATATATTCGAAACAAGCACCGCCTTTATATTGTAACTATACATCTTTAAAAGAAACTGTATGATCAAACGTTTTTTCCATATTTAAATAGATTCATGAGGTCAATAGCGAGCACAGTGTGGTTTAGTTACTTAACCCTTAAACCTAACAAAATACTGTCGTAATACGATTATCATATTGTTCCTACTGGTTGATGAAACTGATTACAGATGTGCAGGCTGAAAACGCAGTAAGAAGGAAACTGAAACTCCCACCAGTATCTGTATTCTACACATAATTTTCGGAGAAAGTAGGATTTGTGCTCTCTAGTTTTATAATAACAGATAAATAGTTATTAAATCAAGCATAGTAATGCCTATTGGTAATGCCATCATGATAAAAGAAGATAAAAGGTTCTAGTCAATTTGGTTGTGAATTTTATGAGTTAATTACAGGTGGGATACTATCCTTACATTTTTATCTCTATACACGATTACCTAAACAATAAACATGTAAATTATTTGCATAAATGCAATAGTTTGTAGAACTTTATACGACGACTGAAACGACACGTAGTTTGTAAAGTTATATGCGATCTCTGATTTATACAAAATCTATAAATGTGTAAATTTATAGAGCTATATGGTCACTGTAAAAAAGAACACATAAAATATATTTAGAAATGAAAGGAAACAATTATTTAGGGTAATTTGTCGTTCATTTCACCATTTTCACACTGGATGAAGCAATTTAATCTCTATTATCTTAACAGTCCCATCATCATTTCATGTTTCACTTTAACTCCTGTCGAAATAACTTAGCAACTCGCTCGTCACAAAGATACCACTTTCAAACCTAGTGCAACACTTTAATCTGTCGTATCCTAACAACAGAAACATCATGTGAATTAGCACCACCATATATGGACAAAACGTTCACTCTGTTAGATGCTACCAACCGACATGATCTTTAAATATATAGAAACTGACAAGAGTGGTCATAATAAAATAACAATAAAAACAATGAGTGATTATATTATTCGGCTAAATTCATGGTATCCTAAATTCGTGAGCATGTATGGTACATAGAATTGTTTTCGTTTCATTTTTCTTATTACTTTGGTTTAAGCAAGAAAAATGCACTTTGTTGCTTTAAATATGAAAGTTATTTAACATTTTTGAAAACTAGGACTCAGCATACTGTTTTTGTTACCTAATGACAGTATTGAGTGTCTAAAACCTTCTACACGCTTTGACCATGAAGTGAAATTAGGATTTTAAAATATGTTACACGTTTGAACATCTCTATCAGTTATGAAAAACAACAGAAAATAGAAAGCTTTGAATGCTTGTTTAAGGAAATGGTTAGAGATTATTAATCAGTGTATTGGCTCTCATAAATACCTATTATTTGATTCAATAGCCTTTCGTTTATTATAACTCTTTATATATATATATATATATTGTGTTACTACTGAGAAATAGAAACTTAAAGTATATTTTTATAACTTTTCTCTTTACTTTTTGCTAGAGATAAATAAGCATCAGGTTTTTAAACCTACCTGAAATCAGGTTTTCCGTATACCTAGTTCTACACCTTGTCTCAGAACGATTGATGGTACAAAATCTTACCCCCTTTTTCACCTGAATTCGTGGAGAGTCGACGTTATTCATCGATGTTCTTCTTACGAACTGAGTTAAATCTGGTGTGGTTATCACCTTCTCTAACCAGTTGCGCCTCCAAGCGGTCAGGAACGTAAACAAGAGTATCGACTACATGTTGCAGCAAACCGTATAACCATCTTTTCACTAGTTGCTGTGGGATATTCCCGCACGCGCAACAAACCTGATAATCATTTTGAAAATAGAATGCGTGTGCTTTTGCTTTATAAATCGCAAAGGCTATAATTAACGAAATGGGCTGATGCATTGAAGAAAAAAAGTAGTTATAATAAAGGATGGATGATTATTGTAACCAGGAAGAAAAGGTAAGTTTTAAGGGGAGGGTGGATTAATACATTAAGAGATGAGGGTTATTGTTCTTATGGGTGATGGGTGCCGGAAAAAAATATGCCAAGTAGGATTGCGTAACTCAGGTTTGCCAAAGAAATAAATTGCCAGTATTATTTAAAAGTAGTTCTATGTTGTGTGGAGGTATTTCCTCTTACATGTTCATATACAGTAAAGGGGCCAGTATAAGTTATTCGTCAACGTATTGGAATGTGAATTCGAGAGCTAAATTGTGTTCCGCACTTAGAACTGTGAATGCGTTGTAAAAGGGCCCAGCATGGCCAAGCGTGTTAAGGCGTTCGATTCGTAATCCGAGGGTCGCGGGTTCGAATCCCGGTCGCACCAAATATGCTCGCCCTTTCAATGTGATGGTCAATCCTACTATTTGTTGGTTAAAGAATAGCCCATGAGTTGGCGGTGGGTGGTGATGACTAGCTGTTTTCCCTGTCTTACACTGCTACATTAGGGACGGCTAGCGCAGATAGCCCTCGAGTAGCTTTGCGCGAAATTTGAGATTTGAGCAATACACAATCAAGAATATAAGTCACTAGAATGAAAAAAGCATAGATATTACATGTGAAGAATGTGGAATGAATTAAAAGGTCTTTAATGTGATTACAAGTGAGGAACGTTGGGAGAATTAGAAGGTTATCTACATTCTTATTACAAATACAAGATACTAAAATGAGACTACAAAAGGAAACAGTTGTATGTTAAATGATATTTATATATTCGTTTTTACCTAAACACCAAACAATGGGCTCATTTTCGTAATAAAGCTTCGTAACATTTTATTTGGAAAACATCGTTATGAAGTTAACAAGTTTCGGAACTTTATTACATAAAAATTATTTCACGAAGAAATAATATCCCATTATTGTTAAATAAAAGTGTACGTGCTTAAATAGTGTAACATTTAAGTTAGATTAAGATATTAAATATAAACTCGTTTAACGTTTGCTATGTTTTAAAGTCGTATTTCACTACAGAATAGTTAATAAACTTAGGTGCAATGAAAAATCACTTACAAATACTCAGAAATGAACTTATCTAATATCCAGCGCTTGTATTTAGAATACTAACCATATGTTATGACCAACGAATGTAATATTTACAACAATAACTATGTTTGATGGATAACAATGTTATTACCTAGAACGCTAATCGTGACCTGCGACCAATGTTCTTAGTATCTACAGCAACAATCATGTCTGGTGACTAACAATGTTAGTATCTAGAAAAATAACCATGTTTGTTAACAACTAGTTAGTATCTAAAGCATTAACCATGTTTTGTGACCAACAACGTTTCTATGTAAGACAATAATCATATTTTGCGACTAGCAGCTATTATGAAGAACGCTAACAATGTCTAATGACCAACATGATTAGCGACAAGACCATTCTAGATATCTTGAGGTCAGATCATCTGTCAGTGTTGTGGTTCCAGCACTAAACAGGCAACTACATTGTTGTCGACCCGGAGAAGTTTTACTAGACAGTTGGTATTGTTATATGACAGAGACAATGTCAGCGTTTTACTTCTGACATTGCTATCAATTAAACAGCTAATCGTGTATTGGGACCAACAGTGTTATTAGAGAAACGTTGTCTATTTTACAAAAACATCTGCCTTATGGACTAAAATATTTGATTCCGAATGTATGATATCGCATCTCAATCCCAAGCAAAACTTTTTACTTTCATTACCGCAAAACTAAGCACAGATTACCTGCAGTATATACAGCGCAGATCTCGAACCCCGGATTTTAACGTTTTAAGTTTATAAATATTCATTGAACATAGCTTTCCTGATTATTTAAACAAAATAAAAAATAAAAGGATGCACGATCGATCAGAAAAACTAGGAAACTCTCAGAGAAAAATGTTGTTAAAATGATGCCGTTGTGTAATCCTGTCTGCTTAGGAAAGGACTTTTCGAATCATCCTTATTCAATGAAAAAAACAAGAAGTTTTATTGAGGGTTACCACTTTCATGTCCTCTTTGTCACTCGGATTTTGTTTTCCAGGTCAAGAATGTTCTATTTCTCTTTAACATTTATCCGAAAAACAAGTTTCGACAACGTATTATTAAGATGAATGAAGTTTGTGTCATTTCCTGAAGAGAGAGTGTGTGATTTCAGTAATACCATGAATATCTTTTGGAAAAAACAATAAAATAACTGAGAAGTAAACATTTATCAGAAACCATACAGTGCAATAGGAAACACAAACTAGGGGAATAAATGGAATATCTCAGTCAAAAGAACAAATGTCACTTAGGAAATTGGTCAGTTTTACTGAAGCATATCATTCATACTATAAAATTTAAGAAATATCTTGAAAAGAACAAGTTCAAATAAGTCCGACAGGAAATGTTATCTTTCAAATTACCGACTCGTTTTTTATCCTGTTGACTTTTGGTGAAGCCAACATCTTGCATTACTTGAATAGATTTACGTTTCTCGAAATAACCGAAATAACTAATTACTTATATAAAGTGTGAACTGAGCATGCGCTAGTGCTGTGATGGCGAACCTTTTCAATCCTGAGTGTCAAAAATTAAAAACTTTCGTAATCATATTCAAGTGGCGTGCCACATACATAAACAATCTCAGGTATCAAAGGAACATGGAATCTATAATTACAAAACTATCTATTATAGCTGATTTAAACAATACAGGAGAAATAAAAAATAAACTATAATAAAATATTGTAAAATAAAAACCACCTTTTACCTGTTATTTAGGTATGTTATTCTTTGCTGCTGTATTCCTGAAGAAATCTCTTTTATAACATTTTAATGCTACACAAGCAGCGCTAACATCATCAACCAATATTTTACTCTTGTCCGTTTTGATGACTCAAAGTTAAGAACAAAGTTTTGCGGGAGTAATTTGACCAAAAAATTTTCACTATAGCTTTGGCAAGTAATTTAAGAGTGTTAAAAGTTTCCAGGATGCAGTTTCACACTCTCAGAATTTCATTGTCAGAATTGTTATTCACAGATCCATACAAGCAGTCTCGTTCGAGTGTTTCTAACCAAAATCAGTAAACTTTTGCTTCCAAGTAGCTGAATTGGAACTCTGCTAACTGCATTTCAAAATCGTTTAAATTTAACCATTCAAACAAATTTAACTTCAAATTTGTAAAAACAGCTTTACCAGGAGATGTTATAAAATGTATTGTTCCTTCTAACTTTCTGAGCTGAATAAATCTTGTTGAAAACTGCTCAATTAAAACGTTTAACATTTCAACAAATTGTTTTGATGCTTGTTCCAAGTCGTTTGTCTTGACACTTCATTTCATCAAAATGTGTCTTCGACCTGTGAAAGTACTTATAGTACTTTCCATGTTCACATTTAAAAATCTTAAGCTTGCTTTTAAAGCCTTTGATCAAGCCAAACATCACATCAATAGTTTTCCAAAATCTTTTAATTTAATAATGAATTCATTTAGATCTGGCCCGGTATGGCCAGGTGGTTAAGGCACTCGACTCGTAATCTGAAGGTTATGGGTTCGAGTCCCCGTCACACCAAACATGCTCGCCCTTTCAGCCGTGGAGCGTTATAATTTCACGGTCAGTCCCACTATTCGTTGGTAAAAGTGTAGCCTAGGAGTGGGTGGTGATGACTAGCTGCCTTCCCTCTAGTCTTACACTGTTAATTGGGGACGACTAGCGCAGGTAGCTCTCGTATAGCTTTGCGCATAATTCAAAAACAAACCAAACAAACAATCATTCAGATGTGATAACAAATCAGTGAGAAACATAAGTCTACTGAGTCACATCACTTAGTTGACTAAGAAAACTGCTCTATATTTTTCATATCTAAAAATAGCCTGATTCCATTTAAGCATTTCACAAAACGTTCAAGTACTTTACCCGCGACTTAACCATCGCACATTATTATACATAAGTAATCCATTATAAACTGGATTAACTTCATTTAACAGTGACATAAATTCTCGTTTGTGCCGATTCCATCAAGATATAAAATTGACTATTTTTGTCATTACTGCTATTACATCGTTAACTTCTTTTAACCCTATCATTGCACATAATACCTCTTGAAAGCATACTAGTAGATGACAAACAGTTTCTGTAAAAATGTTTCACAAATCTAACATTTCGTCCAACCATATTTGGGGCACCATCTGTCGTAACTGACACTATTTTTGACATATCTGTGTGTTTATCATAAAGCATTCTTACAACAACCTCACATATACCTGCTCTTGTTGTATTCATATGCAAATTTTATAATTTTAATAATTCCTCGTATATTGCACTGGCACTGGGATATCTAGCAATAATAGCTAATCGAGCCAATGACGTAGCATCGGTGGTCTCATCGAGACAAATAGAAAAGAAGTCACTTACAAATAAGTCTTTTTTTTACTTGATTTTCTATATCGAAGTTGATCTTCATCACTCTGTCTTTAACGGTATTTTTATAAATTGGTAAATCCTTAATAAGCTGAATAATAGCTGCTTTATTTCGAAAGTCATCAAATAAAAATTGCGAACGAAGTCTCCATCACTAAGCGGGCTCGAATCCTCCTCGCACCAAACATGCTCGCCCTTTCAGTCGTGGGGGCGTTATAGTGTTCGGTAAACCCCACTATTCGTTGGAGAAAGAGTATCCCAAGAGTTGGCAGTGAGTGATGATGACTATCTGCCTTCCTTCTAGTCTTTCACTGCTAAATTAGAGATGGCTAGCGCAACTAGCCCACGAGCAGCTTTATGCGAAATTTAAAACAAGCAAACAAACAATCCATCACTAAGTGAGTTTCCATGCTGGACAATAATATGTGAAATACTGAAGCTTCCAGACACTAAGTTTGAAGGCCCACTTACAAATTTCAGGAAGTTGTCTAACTGAGACTGATTATCTTTTAACATTCGCAATATATATTCTTTACATTCTTGCTTACTTTTATAGAAGCCACTGGTGGCTAGTTTCGAAATGCCTTTTCACACTCCAAGTACTGTCACAACTGATTCAGTACACTGGATACACAGAGCTTTGTTGTTCGTATCAGTAACGCCATATTTTTCAGTCCACCAATATCTTGGAAACCACTTCCGCTTCCTTTCATTAACAATTTTATTTTTGTGTTTACTCATTCCGCCATTATGATAAAGCTGAAATATTTAAAAACAACAGCAATTGAGAATTGTTAACGCGAATATTTAATGTGACAAATGAATTTTGGAATAAGTAAAATGATGAATTAACGTTTGGCATAATTAGTTTCAACGAGTGTGTGTGTATTTCCTTATAGCAAAGCCACATCGCGCTATCTTCTGAGCCCACCGAGGGGAATCGAACTGCTGATTGTGGTGTTGTAAATCCGTAGACCTACCGCTGTACTGGCGGGGGTGCAGTTTCAATGATATCACAGTTAATAATGTTAATGGAGATAAATTTTCATTTTTCAATACATTAATTTTAATAATGTTTAATATTAATAATCAACACCAGCAAATACTTAATATTAATTAATAATTAGACATAACGCTACGCAACAGTGATTAATAATTATTTAATTAGACTTATTATATCCAGAGATCAAGGTTGCCACGTCTGAATTATGAATATACTCGTATAACTCAGAGTTGCCAGCCAAAATTAATGCTTAATTTTAAATTATTTATAATGATAATTTAATTCAGTTTAAATACAACTACAGTAAAATGTAATTAAATACCATCAGATATTGAGAACTCAATGATTATTTACAAAAATAAATACATAATCATTTTCTGTTTAATTAGATGAAATTAAAAACGTCCCTTTATTTCATCGGTTATCATACTTTATAGTTTTTGTTTGGTTTTTAAATGTTTTTAAAAACAGTAACCTGTCACCTTTAACACGCTTGTCATGGGTTCGCCATCACTGATATCGTGTTTAGCGTATTCTTCTGGGCATCAGAGGATTTTGGGTTCGAGAAGAAAATCTATCCAGTACTCTTCGCACTTTCAGCCTTGGGTGCTCATAAGAATCACATTTGGTTATTTGGTTAAGAGAAATCTCTTTAGACAGCAGTTGCTTTCAACTAATTGCCTTCCATCTGGTTCTCATATCAAAACTTGACTTGGTCGCTCAGTGTGCCTAACGTGCTGTTAAAGTGAATAAACTCTGAGACAATGTAAAGTACCCAGGAAACTTTGACAGTGGTAAATGGTATTAATTTCAATATTGATGGCACAATTCAGACAGCCTATTATGTGGCTGGGTGTTTGATAACAAAGAGAAACGAGCTTACAAAACCGACGACGTATACGGTATTTTTAGGGTTAAAGTCTTAATGCGATATTTTAACAAAAATAATGGGTGAAGGATTTTAGTTTGGTTCGTTTAGTGGAAAGCCACGTTGGGCTACATTTTGGGTTCATCGTGGAAATCAAACCCCAGATTTTAGCGTTGTAATTTCTTAGACGCACCGCTATCTCCTAGGGGGAGAGAGAATGTCCGATCGCGTAGAGTGTTTGTTTGTTTGTTTTTGAACTTCGCACAAAGCTACTCAAGGGCTAGCTGTCTATAATTTAGCAGTGTAAAACTAGAGGGAAGGCAGCTAGTCATCACCACCCACCGCCAACTCTTGGGCTACTCATTTACCAACGAATAGTGGGATTGATCGTCACATTATAACGCCCCCGCGGCTGAAAGAGCGAGTATGTTTGGTGCAACGGGGATTCGAATCCGTGACCCTCAAATTACGATTGCTACTCGAGTGCCTTAACCACCTGGCCATGCCGGTCCTATCACGAAGAGATTTATACGCAGATACAGTCGAGAATATAAGAACGGAAAAATAACAAAAAGGTAGAAAAGGATGTAAGACAGGAATCAATAAAATACCGAAGCTAGAGAGAGAAACAACAATGGAAAACACAGAAATGTACTGCACTGAATGAGACTAATCAAGTCATTAAGCCAGCAAGGGAAGTCCCATATATCCATTGAGAACCTACTTCGATGTGTACGTGTCCCTGAAATTCTAGGAAGAGTTATTCCGTTTATGTTTTTCTTCCCTATTACTCTCATATTGAGGAATGCAACATCCAGTATGATGGAAAAATCGCCTTCTGCTACGAGACTCATTATCAGATCTGTTTTACCCTAACTTGTATCTTTTGTTTCTCTCATAGCATTATGACATCTTGAAATAGCAATTACTGACTGACATGTGCAGCGCTTGTTATTTGTTATGACCATCTTTGTTTCTTGTTTGATGTGGAAATCATTTATTTATTACAGGTAGGAAAATAAAATATATTTGTTCTTCTATACAACATTCGAAAAAACAACCTAGACAAATTAAACGTTATCCTCCAATTCATGACTGCAGATAGCTTATTTATCATCACAGATTATTGATTCATTACTTATATGGTCTTTGCTTAAGTGTGTTAGCCTAATGGCTAGCGTAACGAGTAGCGGATCGGAAGGTTCATTGTTCAAGTTGCGTTACGCGCGATTCACAATCCATACTTTCAACTATACTGGCGTTTTGACTGTAACACTTAGTCCTTCTATTCTTTTAAGAAAAGGTCATATAGACTGTTTGTGTTTGTGTGTGTGGTTGACAAGTCTAAATAAAGAATGTTTATGGCTACAGTTTATGGAGTTTCTGTCCTAACAGCGTAAGGTGCTGTTCAGGCTAGAAATATCAAATATCATGGCTTAGCTGTATTTATTCTGTGCTCTCCAACTCGTCTATTTACTTGGTGTTTTTTTATATTTCATTAAAACATAAGCAAGCTACACATATTTAAGGGATGTTTTATGTTAGAAACGTGTTTACTGGAAATACGCTGTTCTTCTGTTTTTTCTTGTTTCTCTGTTCTTAAACAAAGTGTTTACTTGTGTTCTTGGATCCGAACAGTTTATCGTAAAAGGCGTGAACAAAAGTGTAAATATGTTATACTTAAACCCTAAACTTTCATTTAGCTGCAGATTTATTCTTACGCATATGTTTTAAACAAATTAAAACAAACATTAATAAAACATCGAAAGATCTGGGATAATTCTAATAAATTATTCATTTACTGCCATTTGCATCATTCATTCTTTCACTTTAAAATTATTTCAAAGCATAATTAAATAAGATTGGTAAAAGATCCAAAAATATCATAAAAAATATGTGGATTATAAATTTCAAATCTATTCCTCTTACGTTTCTGGACTACATCACTATATTATAAGCTAAGTAAAATTTCAAGAACCAATCTACCAAGATATCTTCAGTTAAAACTTCTATCACATCGTTACACAAATATGTATCTATCTATGTATATGAATTCATACACTGGGAAAAGCCTTTACACAAGACAACAGGCAAAAATTGTCAAAATTGGGTCTTTCCGGTTTCTTCATTATAAATAAATTCTATAAGAATTTAACGCAATTAAAATAAAGAGTGATCAAAGATTAAAATATTGGTGGTTAGGGCACTCAAACTGCAATCTGTGGTGGTTATGGCATTCAAACTGCAATCTGAGTGTGGTGGATTTGAATCCCCATCACGCTGAACATGCTCGTTTTTTCAGCCGTTAAGACGTTATAATGATAAATTTAATGGTCAATCCTGGTATTCGTTGCTAAAAGAGTTGGTGATAGGTGGTGTTGACTAGTTGCCTTCCCTCTAGTCCATCGCTACTAAATTATGGACAGCTAGCGCAAATAACCTTCGCTTAAGTTGGCGCAAAATTCGTTAAATGAACAAACAGAAAACTTTAATGATCTGTTTAAACTTTTGGTGATTGCTTTTTGATCTGTATCAGGAGTTTCTTTACAAACCAAAACCAGATCGTCGAGAACCGGTTTCACTTTGGCTTTTATCCAAACAGCTAAAGGAAGGCCATAAGAGATTTCTGTGATAAACTGTTTAATCAAATATTGGATTTGGGTAAGCCTTAAAATCCGTTGAGGCCTCTTTTTTAATTGATGGAATTCTTTATCAAACAGATGAACTTAAACAAAACCCATCTTTGACAAAAACCATGTGCCGGGCGTGGCCAGGTGTCTTTTGTACAGGACTGTTAATCAGAGGATTTTTGGATTACATCTGATTGCGGTGTTCCAGCATGGCCAGATGGTTAAGGCGCTCGACTCGTAATTCGAGGGTCGCGGGTTTGAATCCTCTTCGCACCAAACTTGCTCGCTCTTTCAGCCATGGGGGCGTTATAATGTGATGGTCAATCCCATTATTCGTTGGTAAAAGAGTTGTCGGTGGGTGGTGATAACTAGCTGCCTTCTCTCTAGTCTTACACTGCTAATTTAGGGACGGCTGGTGCAGATAGCCCTTCTCTAGCTTTGCGAGAAATTCAACAACAAACATCATCGATTGCGGTTAAAAAAAAAGCTCCACACTTTGGGCCTTGAGTTTGTTATAAGAGTAATGTTTAAATCTCTTTATTCAGTTAGAGTAGTTAGAGATGGTTAAACAGATTTATCATTTCAAGACTGCTGGTGAAGATAGCTATCCCTTGTATGGCTTTGTGTGAATATCTGCAAACAAAAACTCAGAGACCTTTTGAACCGAACAAATTGAAGTGAATAAAAACCGATCTCAGTTGACGAGAACCGATCTTAGTTACGAGTTCCTTCCTATAACAAGAAAATAGAGGAGAATGAGGATCCATCTTAAGTAAAAGTTCCTGTACCAAACAAATGGAGAAGAATGAGGACCGATCTCAGTTCAGGGTGCTTTAACTAAACAGATGTAAGTGGATGAAAGAAAACTATCTCATTCATAGGCTTGTTTTTCTTTGCTTCGTTTTTTTTTTACTTCTTTTCGAGATCGATTAAAGTACAATTGACTTAAGAGTGTAGAAGGTGCTGCAAAAGGTCCACGGACTTTGCTCGTGCGTGTCACTCTGTTTACTTATTGACAGACGTATAAGGGTTATAAGTGCATACACAAATAAGTGCATGAATTAAATGAAAGTATCATTTGCTTGTAAGGTATGATAAGTACTTTGGAATTATGGGAAAGATTTAGAACTATTTCGTTAGACAGTTCTGACATGAAACTGAGGTTATGCCAGGCCTATGATATGCACGTAATTTTTAGAGCTTTATAACAAGAAAATGGTAAAATGTGAGAAGTATGATCTGTCTTAACTAAGAGAAGAGCTAAAGAAATAATAAGTAAAATTATGTGAGCTAGAAAACGAAAAATTAATTTTTTTACAAAGCAAATGAAAATTCTGGTAGAACATTAAGCTTTGACATTATATATAATAATTTATAAAATGATTTATTCATGTTAGTTGAAAAACACCTAATCATATACTGAAAACAAGAATTAACATAGGGGCAATCAACTTCTTAACTTTGGCTAGGTATTAGGTCTTACAGATTAACTGCGAGCAACCTAGTGAAATGGTGAAGCTCACCTTATGCAAAGATATATATATATATATATTGTATATATATATATACAAGTTAGCAAAGTATCTAACAATGCAACAACTTTAAGACCATCGTGAAAAAGACACTGGCATTAAAATAATGAAATATGGTATTTATGTTTGCACAATTCGCCTGTTCTTATATGCTCACTCGACTCGTAATTTGAAGGTCGCGGATTCGAATTCCCGTCAAACCTTCATGCTCGCCCTGTCGGCTGTGGAGGCGTTGTAATGTGACGGTCAAGAGTTGGTGGTGAGTGGTGATGACTAGCTGCCTTCCCTCTAGTCTTACACTGCTAAATTAGGGACGGCTAGCGCAGATAACTTTAATGTAGTTTTGCACAAAATCCAAAACAAAACAAACGAAACCAAGCATAATTTGCCACACCTGACAGAATAATGATGGCAACATTGTTGGAAACAAACTGTTCTTACAGAGCAAGGAATCACATTATTTTGTGTAAGATATCTCAAATTAGATCACAATATCATGTTGCAGCTAGTTTAGAACCATGGATACTACTTTCAAATTCAAGGTCAAATTTGTATGTCAAAAGAACAACATGTATTATTGGTGTATGTATCGAAAAACATTAAAATATTACACATCTATTGAAATAAATGAACAATCTATTAAAGTGACGCTAAAAATAAACAAGTCCCAGTTTTATAAAAAAACAATGATAAAGATATTATAAATATAATTTCCAATAAAGTATATTCTATTAAAGAATATTTATAATATCTTTATACAGTGTCACAGTTTAGAAAGATAAACGAGAAAATTGCGCGAACTTATCCAACTTTTCATCTTTTCAATCGCACTCAGGTAGTTGGCAACATTTGATTTGCTTGTACCTATCTTTTCTGCAAGCTCACGTACTGTTGTGCGAGGGTCTGTCTCAACTGCTTCCCTTAATGTGTTTTAATCTAAGGATGGCTTCCTTCCACGACCTTCGTGGTCTTCAAGACTTTCATCTCCATGTCGAAACCTTTGGAACCAATACTAAACTGTACGTTCAGTAACAGATCCATGGCTGAATGCTTGGTTGATGTTCCGTATAGTTTTGGTATCTTTTCGTCCAAGTCTGAAGTCGTAGAGGAAAATCAGACGAAAGTCTTTCTTGTCGATGTTGCTTTGGGAGTTGCGAAGCATACTCTGAGTAGAGTTGAAACAGTAGACAATTAAGACACCTTGTAAACAACAAACGTTAAATTGGACTAGCCATCCAACGATAAGTTACTCAATATTCAGATTCTAAATGTCATCGTGAGAATTCCGACATTTGTTTCTGCACTACCAAATAAATGGTTGCCAGTTGTTTTTTTTGTATCACTTGTACCATGACTGTTCTGAGAAATGTCGTGATTGTCCTGAGTAATGTCGTGACTGTTGGATATTATGACTCTCCGAAGGGATTATGTGACTATATGAATGGAATTTCCAAAGGAAACAGAAACTATCACTTGAAATCACATTAAATGTTTTACAACAAAATACAAATTTAGATGAATATACTTATTCACCATAACTGATCTGACTTTATTACAATCAAAAATTAAAAACTAAACATCCATATTGACCTATCAGTTTTAAATACCGAAATTGATTTAATACTGAAACAGGCAGAGATAGTTGTTAGTGTGCTAAATTCTAAATTGGGGTTCATGGTTCGCATCCCATTTAAAGCAGAATCATTCTACAAACCTCGGTGCCGTGTATGCCATAGTGTTAGTTAAAATCTATTATTATTTCTTTAGGATAACCCGAAAAGATGGCAATATACGGTATTGATTAGCTGTATTTTTTTCAACTTCTCTAGTCTATCGGTTAAAATTAGGGCTAGTGCAGATGGCACTTGTTGAGCTTTCAGCAAATATCCATATCAAGTAAACAAGTCACTTTTGAGAAACATCATCTTGCTAAGCTCAAGAGGAGATTAAATTGGATATTGCTTTTTAAAATGCAAAACTAAAATTACTTATCTAAGACGGGCCTAAATTTGTAATGAATATGCAAATTGACAAGTTTTAGGCTTACAACTCTAGACAAAGAAATAAAACACATAAACGTACCATATTATAGTGATGTATCGTAAACATGTGCCTCCAATAATAGCACAGTAGGAGGTTTGCGGAATTTTACTGCTAGGAACGGCCTTTGATACCCGCGGAGGGGGCAGAGCACAGATAGCCCATTGTGTAGGTTTATGCTTAACTTCAAACAACATAAACGTGGAAACCCTAATGTTAACGATGCCTGTCGCAGAGCTAATTTATTATTAATTTCATTTTATTACGGCTCATTAAATACTTGTTTTCTTACGGTTTTCACAAAGAGCTACACAAAGGGCTGTCTGCGCATTGCTTTCAGTAATTTAGAACTGAGAGACTAAAGGTAAAACAACAAAACAACAATACTCACCTCCAACTGATGGACTACTCTAACCAAACAGTCAGTCATATCACATACAAGGCCCTAAAGTGCAGAGTACGTTTTTGTGGAAACGAATCACGAACCTAAAACCTTATGATATATCAATGGTAAACGACTATTAATTTGCTTCAACTTTTCTTGAGGAACACCATCCATCCGATGCACGTGGATATACAAAACTTGATACAAATTAGTGAATAACTGATACAAGCTAGTTTACAACTGATTAAAGCTAATTTACAACTGATACAAGTTAGTGTACAACTGGTACAAATTAAGCGATACTGTGCAGTAAAAAGCTATTGATACTGCTTGGTAGAATGCTGATAAAACAACGTTTCAGAACAGTTTCGTGATGAAAATTCGGATGAAATGAATCGAAACGTCTCTTGGTGACTTGCTGACCATTACGGCTTGACCATCTTAACAAATTTAAAGTTATTAGATTGTTTCATTTTCGTTTTATAATTGTGATAATATGGAAGAGTTCGAATACATCCATTGTAGTGAGATTAATTTAACATCTATTAAATTGTATTTCTTATACTATAACAACCTATTCTATTAGCTTGGAATGGCTTAATGGTTTGGGTGGTCGACTCGCAATCTGAAAGTCACGAGTTCGATTCCCCCTCACTGATCATGCTCGTCGTCTTTGATTGCTGACTGGGTCAACCACCAGAGTGTAAAAATTCTTAACTTTAAAAAATAGTGGCCGAACCCTAAGCTCGTTGAGAGTATAGCTTTAAAAAGGGAAAAACATTTATCTTAACGTCTTTTGAACTGATGGACTGGAGAAGAGCCGTTAGTCAATAGCACCAACCGTCAACTACTAGGCTACTCTTATAGTGAGTTTGGACCTTTATCCCTATAGCGCATCAGTACGAATTTGTATTTTGGCAAAGGTGCTCAAACATTGGGCTCTCTGATTTATAATGTGGCAAACAAACGAGTAGACCACGCACAGTCATGCTAAACACATTATACGTCTAATCTTCAACTATGCCTAGTAAAATCATATATAAGTCTTGTGTTCTTATTTTTCTAGATTTGATGAATGGTATTAACTTTAACTTGACAATTTCATTTCCTACTGAAAAATGAACCGCATAAATACTTAAACTTAGTATAGTATACAGCAATCATACCACCGTGAAAAAACTGAGTCTGTCGCTGAAACTATCGAGAATGATTGGTGGGAAAAACTCTACTATGAAACTCTGCGAACAAGTGCGTCACATTCGGAATCGTTAATGTTGATTTTAGTTTAGAACTGATAAGTTTGACAAAGAACAGGTTTTTGTTCTAAAAGTGGTGAACTTTTACTGAGACCTGGGAGTGTACAGTGACTCACTATTGTTGTCTTTGTTCTGGTACAAACCTGTTCTTTCTCTTTCTGTGTCTCTTTCTTACTTCGCTACATTTTCTGAATAAAAAAAATACCTTTGACGGAGGAAAAAAGAAATACAATTTATTTAGAGATAAAATCCAAACAAAGGGGTTTGAAAAGTGCACAACGTTTCAACAGTTTGGTTTATTTTGAATGAAAGACTAGAAGGAAATCAGCCACCCGCCGTCAACTCTTTTACCAACGTATAGTAGAATTGACCGTAACTTAATAACTCTTCCACGCTTGAAAGGACGAGCAAGTTTGATAAAATATGAAGTCGAATCTTTGACACTCAATGCCCTCCAGAGACACAACGGTATGTCTGCGTGTTTATAAGCTAGAAACCAGGTTTCGATACCCGTGATGGACAGAACATAGATAGCTCATTGTGTAGCTTTGTGCTTAGCTTCAAATAACAACAGCGACACGCAGATTGCGAGCAGAGCGCTCTAACCACTTAGTTATGTTGTTTCAAGGGACTTACTAACCTTGCAAGGTTTATATTGTATGGTGAGGTTCCAGTGGTACTATACCATATTATTGTATGGTGAGGTTCCAGTGGTACTATACCATATTATTGTATGGTGAGGTTCCAGTGGTACTATACCATATTAGTGTGTTGTTAACACTTCATCTCGTGTTTTACTTTTTCTTACATTTTTTTTACTAAAGAAATTATTAAATTTCATTTTTTTCTGATACCTTACTAACTGTTTCCTTGTTTTGCAGTTACACAAGAGCTATTAGTCCTAGCTGTGCCTAAATTTTAACTGATAAAAAAGAAGGGCAGCTAGTCAACACTACCCGGTGCCAACGTTTGGACTATCTTAATCAATTAGTGGGATTTGAGCTTCTGTCTTATAACGCGGCCATAAAATGCTGAGCGTATTTGTTTTGGAGAGGGAAGTAACTGGACAAGAAACTTTAGACCCACAGTGTGACACGCTCACTCCTTGTCTGCACTCTTCTCTCAGCTTGGTTTGGTTTGTGTTGAATTTCGCACAAAGCTACACAAGGGCTATCTGCGCTAACCGTCCCTAATTTAGCAGTGTAAGACTAGAGGGAAGGCAGCGAGTCAACACTACCCACCGCCAACTCTTGGGCTACTCTTTTAGTAACGAATAATGGGATTGGCCGTCACATTATAACGCCCCCACGGCTGAAAGTAGTAGCATGTTTGATGCGACGGGGATTCGAACCCGCGACCCTCGGATTACGAGTCGAGTGCCCTAACCACCTGCCCCTGCCGAGCCTCTTCTCCCAGTTGTATCTTTCATAAACACCGGTCAAATCTCTTCTTTAATACCGTTAGTTTGTCTTGCGATGAACTAAGGACCTTAAAATCCAATCAATTATTTAAACAAATCAATATGCTACTCCTCACTTTAAAATAGAACAAAATCACATTTTATGTCCAAATGTCGTCCAGATTCAAAGTAACTATTTTGTATTAAGAGGCCAGTCTACAAGATTATAGTTTATTTGCATGACTTGGCAAAGTAAAATTAACCAAACTGTTCTCCACTTTGAGAGTTCAAATCAAATACTATATCAACGCAAGCTTCCAAACGACACCTTTAGGCACTCACTGCTTGATATTTTTAATTGAATTAATTAAATCAATGTTGAACTTAAAGTTTGTCTTTGTGTTCAGTGAGTGTTTTTTATATATATTTAGTGTCTGTAATACAGCGTTTATTTGTATCTGCGATCTACTAATTCATGGTTAAGTTATTTAAAATTAAACATGCCGGGCACTTTTAAAACAGTCATTATAAAGACTTTTAATGAATTTTAGTTGCAGCAAATAAAACTTTTATGTATACATAAGAAGAAAATAAAAAAAAATCACTCAAAGGTTATTACACATATGTTAAAGTGGTGTGCTCATTTGTCAGGGGAACAGTCGAGTGCATGGAAATGAGCTTCGCGTCACGTGGGCTTTGGCAGTAAAGGCGAAGAAGTGAGTTTTGGTTACTAAAACGACAAGTTGGTGGTATCGCATTAACTCTGAAAGTTTATAGTTTTGATTGACAGTTCATTTTGATATTATATATATCTACATACGTAATAAGATAGAACAACACTGCCATAGCTTGTGCGTGGTTCTTGTTACAACCGCAAGGACTGATAAAACACGTTTAAAATAGTTAATAAAAGTCATGTAAGTTTAAAAGAACATAATGCCAAATGACTTGAATTAAATATTAAATGTAAAAGAGAATTACAAAATTTGGTATTTCAGCGGTTAAACAACTGATAAATGCAGTAAACAAACTGTTAAGTGTTAATCAGGATTTCAAACTTTGAAGAAAAGCATTAAACCGAATATTTGTTAATTTTAGACCTTGAAAAGGAGTGTCAAACCGAATACTTGTTAATTTCAGACCTTGAAAAATTGTTATACTTCATTAAAACGACAGAAAAGTTTGAATTTTTAAAATAAAGTCGTGGCCATTTTGTAATGAGAAATATATGGAAATGCTGCTTTTAAGAAAAGTCACACAGTAGCTCACTACGAAATCCAACCAACGTCAGACAAACAAAATTACACACAAGTTTCAGTTTATTATTATTGTGAAAGGATTCATCAATAACTAAGTTACAAGGATTGTTCATTTTTATAACATTTTACTTATACCTGATAAAATGTGAAGATATTCAAAGGTGAATCAGTAACTAAACCAAAAACAGGTAAAATGGAACATGTTTATAAAACAAGCATTAACAAGATGTTTAAATTCATTGAAACCAGTATGGTGGGAACGTCATCATCGAACCAACGCTTGATTTACTTCGATAACATAAATCTCTAGAAATCAAGAAAACTCCATACGTTATCCCAAGTCTTATTCTAGTCTAAATATAAAAAAAGGAAAAACAGAAGAACGGAAGAGACAAATGGGAGTATAATGATTGTTATTGAAGTTGAAGCAATTACAAATGTTTTCCAAAATAATGAAAATAACTGTCAATTTTCAAAACCTGTTAATACAGAGCCTGTTCACCACTTACAGAGAATAAGGCACGATGCAAAATGGACGAAACAGGATGTTGTCTACCAAATAATATTTCAATTGTTCGTCTGTCAAAGTATCTCTTTTAATCCTGAATGATACTGGTGGTGGAATTCTGTTTCCAAATTTCATTTCAAGAAATGATCTTGAATGGTTAAGAGGATTTTATTCAGTATCTGTGGTACTCAGTTTCTTCGCGCTCTTTGAATTTACTTTTAACAATTTCAACAGTATGAACTGGTGTTGTCTTCCTTAAACGGACCAATTTCGACAGTACAAACTGATGCTGCTTCTTACTTCAATAGACCAGTTTCGACAACATAAATTGGTGCTATGCCTTTCTTAAAAAACTAGATACAACAGTAGGAATTAGTGCATCGTCTTCCTTAAACAGACTAGTTGCAACAGTATGAACTGGTGTTGCATCTTCCTTAGACAGACAAGCTGCAACAGTATAAACTGCTGTTGTCTTCCTTAAACAGACTAGTTCCGTTTGAGACTAAAGTGTTCTTAATCGTGAAGCCATGGTCCGCCTTCACTTTTCCTTTCAACAATCATAGACGCGTAGCTATTCCAACAGAAAGCTGCCTATACCACCGCATGTCTCCATCATGATTAACTATCAGCACAGGACTCCAGGATTATAACCTTCTTTTGGTTCTCACAACACCTAAAAAAGTCAATTAAAATTACTCATTTGAAAAAAAACCAGTTCTTTCATTAATCTGTGGAATACTTTATATATTCTTGACACCATCTTCCTCAGTTGTTTCAGATTAGTGTGCAGTTTCATTTCTTTTGATAGATATTGTTCGTTGTTTCCTATTTTTAAGTTCCGAGTACAACTTTGACTCTTTAATATTTTGTTTTCGTCACACTACTTGTTTCAACGCTTGCCTGTCACCATTTTGTCAATTTAGTTTTCTCCACTATTGCATTTCTCAGATGTGGTTAAATTTTAACATCCATTTTGACTTCACTATTGACAGTGCTCCTCGTGACACATTTATCATCTTAGGTGTTCGTATAGTAAAGGATCTAGCTACAATAATGTTTCTTTGGAAATATTACACGTCTTTTAGTTTCATATTTGTGGGATCTTCATCTAAAAGACCAATAATAATCCACTATATGTTTACTGACAAATACAAGGATGCAAATTCATTTCATGTGAAGTTAATTTAACGTATAACAAAATGTTCCTCTTCTAGATACATCCAAACTTGAAGTTAAAACGTTTAGATGTGTCTGTTATTTTGCTCAACCCTGTACCTGAGTGTTGTGAAGATTATGAAAATCGTATTTGGAGCCTACGGTTAGGCATACGTCTTGTGACTATTAGAAAAGAGTAACAATATAGAAAAGTATACAAAACTTACGTGCAAAAGTTACACAAAACTTGGAATAGCAAAGAAAATGTGAAAAACAGAAATTATTATAGAATGTATTGTGAATACATTTACATTCTAATCGAATGAAATATAAGGAAAATAAATTGAAAAAAAAAGTAAATTATAGTGAATATTTATCTGTGCATCATGTTGAATAGTTTACCATTATCACCCCATGGAAATATGTTGCTTTTTAATATCCCGTACTAGAAAAGCTATCAGGTATTAGTAAAATATTTTTAGAAAACTTTGCCTTTTCTTGGAATTTTAATTATTTCCTTTAGGTTTTGAGGAAAAAATAACTAGCGCCCTCTACAATACAGATCTAATAATACTTCTGTATTTATGTCAATAATTTGTTCTGTTAAAACTGAAAACAATAACTGATGTACCTTAAAAATGTCTTATAAACTAACGAATGGTTGGTGTACACATCTACTATAAATGTATTTACAAACGTTGAGCTGTAGAAGACAACAGTGTAAGATTTTCTGTTAAATATATATCGTTTTAAATATGTGTGAGTGTTTTCTTATAGCAAAGCCACATCAAACCATCTGCTCAGTCCACCGAAGGGAATCGAGCCCCTGACGTTAGCATTGTGGATCCGTAGATTTTCTCCTGTATCAGAGGTGTGACGTTTCAAATGACACATATCCAGTCGTTTCTCGGTCGCTCAACAGCTGGTCAGAGGGCTTATAACACTTTAAAATTGGTTTCAATATTCGAGATTAGCAGAGCATAAGTAACCGATTGTGTAGCTTTGAGTAGAACAAAGACATACCAGTTGGAGCAGGTAACGCTGCTTATATTTAACAAAAAGTAACAACAACTGATGTAGATAGAATTAAGTTAAGTTGGTGAATTGTAATTTTTTTATTAATTTAAGTTATCACAATCATCAAATTATCATATCATCATAATGCATCTATCATTCGCTTACAAATGAGTCGCATTTTCCTTAGTGTGTCGTTCCAATGAGTCACATTGTGATCGTTCTTCGGTGCGTCGTTCCAAGGATCCATATTTTCTTAATGATTTCTCTTCAATGTGTCATTCAACTGAGCCACATTCTCTTAAGAATCTCTCTTTAATGAGCCTTTCCAATGAGATAACATTTCCTCTTCACTAAATCCTAACGTCTTGAAGTTTCACAAATTAGCCATTCCAGAGAAATCTTAGTTCTTATCATTTTTTTTAGTGACTGATATCAGCGGGTCCATGGCCCCTGATGATACTTATTGTATATTCCATTTTTCTGGGTCGGAGTTCCTTGATAATCGTTCCATTAAATCCTAGTTTATTACACCAAAGAGCTTTAATTTTTGTTGGTTCTTTTTTATTTCCCAATTCCAGTGTAACTATCTATCTCAGTAGGTTTCAGTTTCTTAATAATCTTCCCTCAGCGTGTTGTTTCCCGAGAAAGTAGTATATACATTGACAAAGTAACTTGCTCAGAAATTGTTTGATTGTTTTTTAATTCCGTGCAAAGCTACACGAGGGCTATCTGCTCTAGCCGTCCCTAGTTTAGCAGTATAAGATTAGAGGAAAGGCAGCTTGTCATCATCACCCACCGCCAACTCTTGGGCTACTTTTTACCAACGAATTGTGGGATTGACCGTCACATTACAACGCTCCTTCGGATGAAAGGGCAAGCATGTTTGGTGCGACGGAAATTCGAACACGTGATCCTCAGGTTAAGAGTCGAGCTTTTTAACCGCCTGGCCATAATGGGCCTTCATGGTTGAAACAATATTGTGGATACATTCATCTGAGAGCCAGTAACTTATTTGTTATCTTTTCCTAAGTAAAATCTTAAATTTCATAAGAGATATTTGCCCTTTTTGATCATCCATATCAACTCTTATCTAAGGTTGCTCAGTGACCCGAGACCTCTTCTGCATTGTAACTTGCTTCTCTCTATGTGAAGAATAGTCAACACGTTAACTATGATACACGTTTAAGTTGCTCACTGTTGACTGTACTCCTAATAACAAGCCTAGATAGAGTTTGTCAGCTCAAATATGGATTAGTAGTTATTTATTTCATCTAAAATGATTTTAGAGATGAAAATGCCAAGTGTTGTTGTGTATTTAAATTGACTGAGATAAATAGTAATTTACTGCGACAGAAATACAATATTTGAAACAAAATTCCACCTTAACGTATTCGTTGTAAGGCGATAGTCACGTTTCAGCTAGCTTGTGCTTGTAAAAAGGTCTTCTTGTAGTGAACAGCAATTACAACCGTTGCTCTTGTTAGAGAGAATATTTCATTAATTTGTTGACAGACAAAACATGTTCTGTTAATAGGTAATCGTTTTGTTTAATTGGTTTAAAATCGACTGAAGGAAGAGAGCAATTATTTCTGAACAATGTAAGCGAAGACCTCCCGTTAGTTTTGAATAATTATGTAGCACCAGCCTTAATTAGAACAACAGACATTTTCTAATATGACTTCAACATCTTCTTAAATTATCGAACTTGAAGAAAACATTCCATAAGTCTATGTTAGCTAACATGGTTAATCTTGTGTGGTACTTCTAATAACACATTCAAAAGGAAGAGATATAGACACATACCAAGATTTTCTTAATCATGAATTTCCTTGTTTGTAAAAACGAATGCAACCAAATAATGTAGAAATACAAGCAAATACTAAGAATACTCTATGTTCCAAACTTGCTGAATAACTATCACATTTTTATTAACCGATTACGTCATTAATTCGTGTACAAGAGATGTTATTATAATCCAATAGTTATCCTCAGTTAACGAGTTGTCAAACTTAAAATGGGTTAAAATGTGACGTTTCGCGTTTGGTAACACACTAAACAGAACCAATTACAAAATCCAAATAAACAGAGTGTCCGAATAATTTATTAAACAGTTTTAATTAGTCAAAATGGTTTAAAGTTAATTTGTACGTTCAAATGTTACACGATGGGCTAAAGCATGGTAGCATACAAGTTTCCAAAAGTTCCAATAGCATTAAATCTGGACTTTTCTCATGGTTAATACATGACTTCTACAGTTTCTTGTTCAAATTAACTTACATCTCTAAAAACCATGTCTTGATACTTGCGGTGGGCAAAGTACATTGCGTATCTTTATGTTCAAACAAACTTATGGTCCAATTGGACTTTCAAAAGTCCTACAACTGTGTCCAATTTGGCAGCGCTCGACCTGAAATCTGAAGGTTGCGGATTCAAATACTCATCCCACTAAAGATGCTCGCCATTTCAGCTGTGGGGGCATTATAATGTTGTAGTCAATCCCACTATTTTTGGTAAAAATATTTTACTATTGTTGGTAAAAGATTAGCCCAAAGTTGGCGGTGGATGGTGATGACTAGCTGCCTTCCCTCTTGTCTTACACTGCTAAATTAGGGCAGACAGTCCTCGAGTAGCTTTGCATGAAACTTAAAATATAACAAATCAACAAATTCTTTGAAAGCTTGTTTAGGCAGAGTATTCATGATGAAACTTTGTAGAATGGACGGCAACTGCCCGTTATGGAGACACAATTGTAGAGGACGACGTTTCGAAAGTCTTCCGCCAGGTGGGTTAAGCCGTCCGACTCGTAATCTGAGGGTCACGAGTTCGAATCCCCGTCGCACCAAACATACTCGCACTTTCAGCCGTGAGGGCGTTAAAACGAAACTTTTTTGTTTGTACTTAGTGTTTGCCTATCCAACTGTCTATTCGTCAGTCTGCATATCTGTGCACGTGTCTATTTATTTTTCTGTCTATCTATTTTAACCTCTCTCCTTATAATCTGTCTATCTAATTATTATTTGTCTCTCTCCCTGTCTTCTTCTTTGTTTATCTCTCAGAACATCTATAGATCTGTCTGTTGAACTTCCTATTTATGTATTTAAATTACAACGATGTAACAGCTCAATTTCTGTTTCTTATCAACATGGGAAACTACTATTTTTAGTTACACGGTTTGCATACCTGCTCTTTAGTTTCAACTCTAACTTTATGGAAAAACAGATGCATTTATCTGTATATATGTAGTAAAAAATTAAAACCGATTGTTGAAACAACAAGCCATTATACAATAATTTTTTTTTTTTTTCATTTACCAAAGTAAGCATTCCACCTTCTCAGATCTACGGGTAAAGTATAATCGAAAAGGAATTTCTAATTCGCTATGTACGACTAAATAGGAGAATTCTTTTTCTCGACTCTTAAAACTGAATATTTTATCTAATCTCATCTCTGGCCAGTACACTGGTAACATTAGTGCTTTAAGCGACGTATTTAAAGCATCACTTTTCGTGCTAAGATTATTACAAGTTGTTTGTAGTTTTATTTTACAGTTTGCTTGTTTTTTCATAAAACTCAACTGGCTTCAGGCGTTGAATACTAGTTTTATGCGTGATGCTTGAATACTTGTATTAACAAGTTAATTTTATGTTTAAAATCATGCTTGTCTGTAAGGCGTAAAATCGTATATACTCGTATATAACTTGTGCCACAGGGATGGATGAAGCAATTGTGATCAGGCAACTTAGAATAGTGTCCAAAGTATGCAAGTTCTAGGGGATCTAAGGGTATGTCCCTCCAGGAAATGTTTGAAAAATGTGTACTAACTTCACTATAATTTATTGAAATTTTTAAGCATATGGAAGCACTTCTTCATGATTCACTACTCGAGGGCTATCTGCTCTAGCCATCCCTCATTTAGAAGTGTAAGATTAGAGGAAAGGCAGCTAGTCATCACCACCCACCGCCAACGCTTGGGCTACTCTTTTATTAACGAATAGTGGAATTGGCCGTCACATTATAACGCCCCACGACTGGAAGGGCGAGCAAGGTTGGGTGCGACTGGGATTCGAATCCGCGACCCTCGGATTACGAGTTGAACGCATTAACGCACTTGGCCATGCCGGACCTATTCTGAACAGACCTATGCTTTAAAAATCCAACAAAATTCTTTTAGGTATTTGATGATATTCTTCCTTTCTAAAACAGTGTTAACACCTTGCTTTTCAGTAATGTCATGGAAATTAGATTAACAGTTTCTTCTCGTCACCTTCAGACACTCATTATAATATCATCATTAACGCTAACTGCTCAAGTTAATATCATATGATGCTGAAAGCTCTTTCATTGTGCTTAAAAATTGTCAATGAAAAAAATGAATAATAACCGTCCAGCCGTATGATTATTTTGAAAACTTGAGTTAGAAACTGCTAATGTAATTTGCTTGACCTAATCAATACTTACGTATCTGCACGTGCTTTCATTCTATAGTTTTGCTGCCCTAAAGTAGCTAGCTGTCTTTAGTCTGAACGATATAAGCCAAAAAAACATTTAATCTTACGTTAGTTAAGTCGTAGTACGAATTTTAGGCCGATAGCTTACGTGACTTTTGTGTAGGCACGTACAAAAATTTTGATCAAAATTGAGAGGTTTTTATTCAATAATTCTGCACGTGTGGCGTACATTTAGACCTAATTTGACATTTAATTATAGGGTATAAAGAAGTATTATTATTCTAAACGTAAAAGAAAAACCAATAAAATTTAAATATTTTCCGTACTTTTGGTGTGAAAAAGGTTTGTTTTGAATTTCATGCAAAGCTACACGAGAGCTATCTGCGCTAGCCGTCCCTAATTTAGCAGTGTAAAACTAGAGGGATAACAACTAGTCATTATCATCTACTGCCAACTCTTGGGCTACTCTTTTACCAACGAATATTGAGATTCACCATCACATTATAACGCCTCTACGGCTGAAAGGACGAGCATGTTTGGTGTGACAGGGATTCGAACTCGCAACTCTCAGAGTTGAGTGCCTTGACCATCTGGCCATGCAGGGCAATGAGAAAAAAAAGGAAAACATTCAATTATAATTGGAGATTTTTTATCGCATTAATTTTTAATGAACTGCCTTGAAAATTGACATTTGAAATAAAAATACAGTAAAGTACATACATTGTAAATATGTGGTAATTTTGATTATCACAGTCTATGCTACAAAGAGTATAATATTGATAAATTATCGCTACTGTTAATATCAGACACTGTGTCCTACAGGTTGCTATGGTCGCACAACACCTTACCGTGACTTGATTAATAAATTATAGGAGGTAATGTGATATTTTACAATTTTCGATTTTTACTTAATACAGAGATAATGCACGTACATCTAACACGTTATCAAGCAACGTTACCACACCGAGTATATATACTTGTTTTCCACTCTTTTCTAGCGAAAACGCGTTTCGTGTTGTTCAACCTCATAACGAGAGCAAACACTCTACTTCATTAACGAGAGAGATATTACCGTACACATGGGATGGTCAACTTGCGATCCAAAACAGTTTTATGTGAACTGTAGAGACTTTATTTGAGACCGAAACTGCTCCCTACGAAAGCTGAGCGATTTTTATCACCAACCAGTCAATATATACAGTCAACAGAAGACAATGATATCTTTTAAGACTGTACAATAAAATCAGTAAAGCATTAAATAGTGCCAACTCTATAAAAGTCCTTAAACAACACTTATATATCAGCCAAGTTAAGGAACACATATATCTATCAAATAACACTTTTTATCTACAAAGTTTAACAGCACTTGTATATCTACTAAGTTATATAGAACTTGCATATCTATTAAGTTAAGCAACACTTATATATTTACAAAGTTTAACAGAACTTATATATCTATGAAGTTAAGCAGTGGTTGTATATCTATCAAGTCTAGCAGAACTTGTATATCTATTGATATAAGCAGCATTTATGTATTTATTACAATAAACATTACTTATATATCTGCCAAAATAAATGACACTCGAATATCTATCATGTTCAGAAGTACTTGCATAGATTTCAAGTTTAACAACAAATATATCTATCAAGTTTAAGAACTTATATGTCTGTCAATGTTAACAACACATAGCTGTCAAGTTTAAAAACACACATGTGCATCCAGTTTAACAACACTTGTATATATAACAATCCGAAATGAAGACTCCTCATGATATACAATGCTAACCGTTTTCTCTGAGCAGTAACACCGTGGTTCAGTTGAAATTTAACCCTTCCTTCATTTTTTTTTAAATTAATGCAGAACAAATGAATGTTTACACTCCTGCTATGTGTGAAGACATGTGAATTCATGAACAAAACTTACCGTCATGTATGTGCTAAGTGAAAAAAAAAAAAAATTCTGTTAAGAAAATTATGTTCATTACTGTAATTTCATAATAACTTTAAATTTTATGCAAATACTTTTAAAAGACAGTAACAGCTCAATCTCTACACACTTAAAATGAGTTTGTTTGTATCTTACCAAACAGGAGGCTATCCAGTGGATTTCTGTATAGTGCCAGCCACGGGTATCGAAACCTCACTTTTAGCATTGTAAGCACTCAGACTTCCTGCTTAGTAACTGAGAGGTAATATAGAAGTGGAAAACTGCTTATGTGTCTGTTTTTAAGAACAAACTTACACAACAGGATATTGGAGGGGAGGTCTGTCACGGGTATCAAATCCTGATATTAACGTAACAAGTCTGCAGACTTATCGCTAAGCTATTGAGAAGAGAGGAGAAGGCTTTAAATTTGACGTACTTGTACGAAATACGACTTCTTAAAATATTAAAATTATATATTTGATAAATTTACCGTAGTAAAGAAATCACTTTATCTAAGGAAGGGTTTGAATTCGTGCTACTTTATGCGTGGCTCGTGTATCAGTATTTTTTCTAGTACTCGTGCATAGCTTCACAAAAAACTTACTGCGTGTTTAATAAATTTATTTTTTATTATAAACAGGTGGAAAATTACATCTATTGCATGAGCAGCAGTTTATATGTTGAAGTGACTTTGTTACTTTACGTTCTTTGGTAGTGTATTTTGATCTGTTAAACAACACGATAATAACCTCGATTTTTTACAAATAGACACACAAAACATATAATGTAAAAACATTGCTTGATTAGCTTAACTAACTGAAGACTGTTTGAGGTTAGAGGCTCGGCCATTTTTTAAAACCGGATATTACACTTTTTAATTTTGTAGTAATGTTTCCAGTGAACTTCAAAAGAAAGTTAACACTTCATTTAATAAGCAACATATGATAAAGTATTACGCTTGGTAACACAAATTTGTTCCAGGATAGTATGTGTTATTTCTTAATTGCTTATGTTGTAAAAGTACAGAAAATGGCCATTATATCCTTCAAATTTTCTTTTGTGACCTGGATAATGAAATTTAGAAATTAACCTATTTTCTATGTAAAAACGGACAAATTTTCACATTTTCATTTACATTAGGTCTGAATAAAACAACATATGAATCAAGATTTACATGTATTCATACTAAAGTTATACAAAAATGAACAAAAATGTTCAAAAATGAGTAGTTTCTCGAGATTTGCGACTGTAATGTAAATCACTTTCACGTATCAGCACCTAAATATAGTCTCCCATCATGTTTTCGTTATACACTCCCAGGTCACAAAAGCAAATATTGAAGAAAAAAATAGCCCTTTTCCATTTACTTTAGGCATAAGAAATGGGGAAATAACACTTTATGCCCAGAAAGAAGGAAAAGTAAAAATTTTGTTACATAGTGTTATAAATAAGAAAACAAACACCAAGTAAATATGAAAAAAATGTCATTACTAAACCCGATACAAGACACAACATGGTTATTTTGAATCAAACAAAGTATTCGAGTAAAGCGGGTAACATTTTGAGTGATTCAATCAAATTGATGAAAATTGATCGAGATCATGACATCACTGAAAACAATTGGATTCTAAAGTAACTCAAATAACGCGTGTCGATTTCTGACAAGAAAAAATAAAAATTTAAAGCTTCAGATACAATTTTGATAGCAATAGTGAAACTAATTTTTATGTGTGCTTTGTTCTAAATACTTTATTTTAGAAGAAGTGAATGGTATGCATATATTTTTCTTATAATAGAGCCCCATCGTGTTATCTGTTTTGTTCACCAGTGACAATCGAAACCTAATTTTTAGTGTTATAAATTCACAGGCTTACCACTGTCCTCACGGGAGACTGGATTATGTGCTTTCCGTTTATTGTTGAAGTTTATCGCCAGTAAGTCCCAAACACTTACTGTAAAGAATCCGGCTCCTATACAAAAACCTGACAGTTTACTTTTGTATATCACGGTTGAGTTAACAAGCTATCTTTTTCTCCAAATTAATTAGTTTCTTAAATAAATGAAGATGAATGTCCATCGAGACCTATGGTCTCAAATATTCAATAATCATACACTAACACATTGTTTTGTTAGTGTTGCTTTTTCAAGAACTATGTTAATAATAAAAGCGCTTTGAAAGATAGTTTTGGATGCTCAAAAGAGATGCAATTTTTAAAGTTTGACAATAGGGTTTATTTTGATAATTTTTACATTAGCTCATATATTCTAACGTCCTTTTGTAACAAACAATATAGTTAAGTAGAGAACTGACCATTTTAAATGATTAATCTAATGAGTTATGCATGTCAAAATCTACATTTCTGAAATTAATGAACTTATTCACCAAAGAATAACATTTTTTCATTAATACTAATCCTTACTATTAGATTAATTATGTGGCTATAGGTTTCAAATGACCTCATCTTTGTTCGCATTAATTAAGAGAGACGTTGGAAGATTTTTCACAATCTCTTAAGCTAGTATATTATCGAAGGTATGTAGATGACATATTATTATTTCTAAAAAACTTGACAAATTTGATCAATGTTAGGGGTATTCAAATAGCAACTTTTAAATTTATTGTTGAACATTAGCACTGCCATAGAGTTGCATTAATGTGGTAGTGAATTCCACCATAAAAAAAGTACTTTTGTCGACTAAAAAAACATCAACATATGATGCTCTTAAATCTTTAGTTTTTATAATTGCTGCTGGATATTGGTAAATATATTTTATAGAATATATTCATACGTACAGTGCACTGTTAAACCAGGATATCTTCTGTGGTATTTCTTCACTGTAAACATCAAATGGGGTTTACCACTTTACTTGTTCTTGTAGCAATTTGTTTGTTTGTTTGTTTTGGAATTTCGCACAAAGCTACTCGAGGGCTATCTGTGCTAGCCGTCCATAATTTAGCAGTGTAAGACTAGAGGGAAGGCAGCTAGTCATCACCAACCACCGCCAACTCTTGGGCTACTTTTTTACCATCGAATAGTGGGATTGACCGTCACATTGTAACGCCCCCACGGCTGGGAGGGCGAGCATGTTTGGCGCGACGGGGATGCGAACCCGCGACCCTCAGATTACGAGTCGCATGCCTTAACGCGCTTGGCCATGCCGGGCCCCTTGTAGCAAGCAATGGATACTCGGTTCCTGTACAAAAGATCCATTGAGATTAGTGAAAGAACGCACATTTTTGTCGACGTTGAATATATCAATCATATTTGAGCTTCCCTTGGTTAAGAGTTACGTGGTCGTTATTTAAATCATTTAGGTTCTTAACTAAAGCCAGTAAAGAAGAAAAACATTTCTAATAAAAGAGAATTTTCTCCTTCATAATCTGAAGTTGGAATCTAATAAAATCCCAGATTTTTGTGTTTATAATTTCACATCTTAATGGAAAGTTAATTGAAGGAAAACCCTAAATCTAGATGTACGTATTCTGTTTATAATACAGTTCTATCCACACACACACACACACATATATTTATGTAAATATATTCTACCTGTATACTCTTCATATAAATAGTGATTATATATTCTCCGTACAGATGATAATTGTACATTCTTCACACAGATGGTAATTATATATATCTAAACCCACACTATAGTTCGATTTATGTTATTTTCTTCCCAGATGGTACTTGTATATTCTCCATCCAAAATATAGTTGTGTATTTTTCATCTAAACCATAGTCGTGTTTTCGTTATCCAAAATATAATTCTATGTACTAAATACAAAACGTAGCCTTGTGTTCGTGATCCTAAATACAGTTTTAGGTATATATTTGTGTATATGCCATCTAAATGATAGCTGTGTATTTTTCATCTAAACTATAGTCGTGTTTTCGTTATCCAAAATATAATTTTATGTACTAAATACAAAACGTAGCCTTGTGTTCGTGATCCTAAATACAGTTTTAGGTATATATTTGTGTATATGCCATCTAAATGATAGCTGTGTATTCTTCATTAAAAATGTTCTTGTGTACTTTCCATCTAAATGTTCTTCTATGTAGCTGTATCCAAACTGTAGTCATGCATTTGCAAACTATAGTCGTGTGTTCTTCATCATACTTGAAACTGTGTAGTCTTAGTCATGGTCCGGCATGAACAGGTGGATAAGGCACTCGACTCGTAATATAAGGGTCGCAGGTTCGAATTCCCGTCAAACCAAACATGCTCGCATTTTCAGCCATGGGGTGTTATAATGTGACGGTCAATATAACTATTCGTTGGTAAAAAGTAGCCCAAGAGTTGGCGGTGGGTGGTGATGACTAGCTGCCTTCCTTCTAGTCTTATACTGCTAAATTAGGAACGGCTAGCGCAGGTAGTCCTCGAGTAGATTTCGCAAAATTCATAAAACAAACAAACATTCTTAGTCGTATTTATAGTTGCGTATTTTCATTTGTATTCTCTGTTCTGTATTATCCATAATATTTGTCATCCAAAGTGAAATTATAAATGCTGTTTAAATCTCAGTTTATAAATCCAAAGTAAACATTGGTACTACTATTGTGACGTCACCACTAAGTCTACTTTATAATATATAGCTGATTATTTTTAACTGATTAAATTTATACTTAACTCAGTGTTGCTTTAATGGTATTTCAGGTAGTGTAGACCTGGTAAGGCGTTAACAGCTCCTCTCTGTTTCTTATAAAGTTATACTGCGTTTCGGCTTCTATACTGAAGCCATTCTTAGTAAGAGCCACAAGCCATCCATTGAAACCGAAACGCTACAAACCTATCGTGTTTCTAGTTCAAATGACCACGTGTTTTGTTTTGTTTTTTACAGCAGACTATGGTGATCAGCGTTCTATTCCATAACAATAATGTAGCTTCAAGCTACATATCTTAAAATTCAATAGTTTTATGTATATAGATATCAGTAACGTAACACTGTGATATTAATGCTAAGATATCATATACTGAAGCAGAAGTAAGCCAGTTATTGACTTGCTAAGACTGTGAATTCGAGGGCTTTACAGTTCCGGACTCATTGTTCTAGAAAACTTTATGAACTTCAGTCTTTGGGTGCATTGTAGTAGAAACGATTATATGCAACTACTCCGTCAAATAAGAGTTTGTTTTTTGTTTTTTTTTAATTTCGCGCAAAACTTCTCCAGGACTATCTGCGCTAGCCATCCCTAATTTAGCAGTGTAAGACTAGAGGAAAGCCGCTAGTCATCACCACCCACCGCCAACTTTGGGTTACTCTTTTACCAACGAATAGTGGGATTGACCGTCACATTATGACTTCCCCACGGCTGAAAGGGCGAGCATGTTTGGTGTGACGGGGATTCGAACCCGCGACATTCGAATTACAAGTCGAACGCCTTAACACGCTTGGCCATGCCGGGCCTTCAAATAAGAGTAACCCAAGAGATGGTAGTAGGTACTGTTAACTCGCTGCGTGCTCTAGTCAATCAGTTCAAAATTAGGGACAGCTGTACGCAGATCCCCATTTTTGCAGCTTTACATGAAAAACTACTTGATTTACTTATTTAACTTTTTTTTCCAAATATCAATCGAGGACTTTTTTATAGTTTTATTTTTTTCTTAGTTTCTTAAAGCTAGTGCGTCGACACTTTTTAATAGTAATTACTTCTTAAGTTATGAATTTTTGAGAGCATTCATCGAGTAATTTGAAGTAATTTACACAATTGGATCTGTTGCATTTATGTATACAAATATAATTTGCAAAACAAACGTGTTTTACATAACGATCCTGTAATTTTAAACCGATTTTATGTTTCTTATTAGCTTTCAGTTTCATTTTACCACATTCCTCAAGTAAACAAAAATAACAGAGATTGGTTTAGGTTTCTTTTTCTGTTTTTGTTTTTGCGTCTTTGGTGACATATCTAACATTTAACATAATCAACATCTACGTGTTTACCTAAAATTACTAGAAGACGGTTTGTTTCCATTCCTATCACTATGAATTAAAAGACCCACAACAAATTAATATATTTCTAATACTTCGTTTGAACAATAGAAAACTTCTAATACAAGCGTTATGAGAAACCACCACATGGGAGAATATATAACAATCCACAAGGCTACCATAACTTCAAGTTATACTAGATGTTGTCACTACCATTACATTATCATAGAAAGCTTTGCAACTGAATCGAGATTTTGGTGTTACAAACATTTAACATTTGTTAATCGAAAATCGTTATTATTGAAAACATTATTGAAACATAACGTTGGAATCTTAAGATGATGAGATGCTGTATCATAAATAGAATGATTATGAAATCCATTCGAGAATCCTTCGTAATGATTGAGCGTAAACAACGTAAGCAGCTTTTGAATTAAAGCAAACACACGTGTTTAATCAATACAAACTCATACCATAGTTTGATATCTTATTCTGTAAAATTCAGAGAAGGTTGTAATCATTGTATCAGCATTATTTAAATATTCTAAGACATTTTACCTGAGGTTTCTTTACGATTAAAGAGACATTAAACAATAGATTTTATGTAGATATTTTAAACATTCTGGATTTTATATAATCTAATACACCTAAATTTTACAAAGATATTTAAAAAATATTTGACTCTATATTGTCTAAAATACGTAGATAATTAAAAACGTATATATTCTATAATCTACAATACTTAGATTTTACATAGATATTTAAAATCATTGGGTTTTATATATAATCTAAAAATATCCGTACCACCAAATATGCTCGTCCTTTTAGCTGTGGGAGCGTTATAATGTGACGGTCAATCCCACTATTCGTTGGTAAAATAGTAGCCCAAGAGTTGGCGTTGGGTGATGATGACTAGCTGTCTTCCCTCTAGTCTTATACTGCTAAATTAGATACGGCTAGCGCAGATAGCCTACGTGTAACTTTGTGCGAAATTCAAAAACAAACAGACAAACAAAACAATATAATAGAAAATATGTAGATTATATACAGATAGTTAAAATCCGCTAGGTTTTTATAGTCCAGAAATACGTAGATTTTATCAAATATTTAAAACCCTAGGTTATAATATGCTTTATGTCGACAGAAGCTGAGGTATTCGTCCTTTGTCCAAATTATGAAGTTAAGAAAATGTTTAGTAGATAGTATGATAAATAACAGAAAAATCCTAACTTACACACAGTTTATTTGTAGCATAACATATTACTAGAGTATTCATTACTATCTCATCAAGAGTTGGTTTTTTTAAGGATCAATATTTCAGTATGTATATATTTAAAACATGGTATACGCTGAGCGATGGTCAAGGTGATTTTGTTGGAAGAGGTTGTGGGCAAAGCAGTGGCGGTAGATGTACATTCTATTACCCACTTTCAATATTCATCTGTTAATGGCTTTCCACAGTGTTTCAAATTATTAATTAATTGACAATCATTGACCACAGAAGTGTCTTACGGATCGAAGTTGTAATGTTATATGTCAAATTAGAAAATGGGGATAACTCAAAAAATGGTTCTTCATATCAGCATTATAGTGACTGTTGTAGTGTAAACTTCATCTAAGTTTACATATTACTGCAATAGTAGCGACCATTTTTTTCACTGCGTTACTCCATACAAAGTACAAGAGCGTACTCTAAGATATGTAGGCGTTTGTGTGCATTATACTGTATGTATATTGTGTTAGAGAACGTTTAATAAAGTTTTTTTTAGTGTAAGAAGTAAAATGTGAAAACCTTTAAGAAACAGATGGATAAAAGATCGAACAAAAAAACTCAAACTTAGTTTTATATATCAATTTAATAATGTTTGTTTTGTGTGTAAGACCTGAGGCCATCTATGAACTAGTTAATATTAACTTGTGTCAAATATAATAATTGCTTAGTAACGAAATCGTGAGGAGTAGGGTAATTTTGAAACATACATTAATACTACCCTTGTTCCAAATTACCATCCCACAAAAGTTAGTTGATATCAGCTAAGTGACCTAGAAGTAGTTAGATAGCGGGCATAAAGACATAATTTTTTGGGTAGGGGCTTACATATGAATTAAAACGCGTAGGATTTATATAAATAATTAAAACTTGATTTTATACGAATTAATAAATCTAGGTTTTATGCAAACAGTTGAAACCAATATTTTATATATATACTAAGAAATCTTATGTTTAATATAGACATTACAAACCTACAATTTATATATACACACACTAAGAAACTCTATATTTTATACAGATGTTACGAAATCTTAGCTCTGAAAAACATGTTATTGATTAGGTGAGAGCTGGATTCTGTTATCTGGTTTGTTCTTCCAGTTTGATGAAGCAATTGAAAACCTATTTACACATGCATTTATCTACACGCTCACGCGTTGGTTGACTCTCAGACTTTAACGTTGGCTTGTCATACACGTTTGCGCAAAGCTTTGTTTGTTTGTTTTGAATTTCGCGCAAAGCTACTCGAGGGCTATCTGCGCTAGCCGTCCCTAATTTAGCAGTGTAAGACTAAAGAGAAGGCAGCTAGTCATCACCACCCAACGCCAACTCTTGGGCTACTCTTTTTACCAACGAATAGTGGGATTGATCGTAACATTATAACGCCCCCGTGGCTGAAAGGGCGAGTATGTTTGGTGCGACGGGGATGCGAACCCGCGACTCTCAGATTACGAGTCGCACGCCTTAACCCACTTGGCCATGCCGGGCCAAGCGCAAAGCATCTCCTTTCTTGTAAACTGGTAAGAGAGATTCGAAGACTATTCAACCTAAGTTTACGTTTGTTACAGTGGACATCGTTTTCAGGAGAATTGTGCTTTGTAGTGTAAGAAATAATCCAACAAAAGCATTATTAATTTGGCGAAGTTGATTAATCAATTTCATTGTTTTAAAATTCTTATTTCTGTTACGTATGTCCTACACCACGTGGTATCATAGAGAACATATTAAAACTATGATTTACAACTTTTTTTTATTATGTTGACAGGAAAATCTTTGGAAAACGTTTACAGACTATTAGAAATATGCAAAAATGTCCTATTGTTTATCTTCTTCAAATCATAAATTTCACTAAAATCTAGTCTTTTATTTTCCTTTCTTTCTTGTTTTGTCTTTTTCAGCCATTTTTCTTAATGTTATTTCGTTGTACAAGTAACTTGGCCATCATTAGAAACATATAAGAAAATAATCTTAGTTATACTAAAAGTTCAGGACGAAAGACCGCTGAAATCTTTACATTTAGCGTGACTGACGAACCTTTCATTGCCAAAAGTGTGATTTAATGTCCTACATTTGCCGTGACTGATAAACCTTCAACAACACTGAAGCACTCATGTGTTTTTGTATAACGGCATGTGGTTTTGGTTTTGTTTTAAATCCTATGTTATTTACTTAAAACCTTTTCTTCGACTGATCTTGAACACGTGCCTGAAACGTGAAGCACAGCCTAAATTAGATCCAATTTGATAATTACGGTGAAAGATACAAGCACAACTTTCTAGTCACTAAGATATGTTATAGTTATGTAAATTTATGTTTCTGTTGTTTTATGTTGAAGGTATTATTTTAATCCAAGTAATTCACACAAACACGAAAAAAACTCATCATTTCTTCTTAGTGGATCAATAATCGATAGAAAGCCTCTCAGTAAAATAATTACACGTTTTGTTTGCAGGGGGTTGTTGGGCATTGCTTAATTCTTACTGTGCTTGGATTAAGAATCCCAGATTCATGGTTCGTGTCCTGTTTCCACAAAAATAAGCTTCTCATTTCTAACCACAGGTGCACCATAACAGTTACTGTCAAGTTTCACTATTCTGTGAGACATGAGTGGCTCAAGAGCTAGTGTGCGTGCTGCTAACTAGCTGTCTTGACTCTCACTTACCAGTTCAAGTTTAGGGATAGCTATATCCTTTGTGTACTTTCGTCAGAAAATTTGAAAACTAATAAACTCCTCTTCTGGTGCTAAATTTCAGTTTATTACAATTTTTTTAATGAGATTACGAATATTTTTTCTAATATATTCTCACTTTAAATGCTTTAGACACTCATTAAAGAAGAAGGACTATGAATTACAACTCGCATTTATAAAACAATCTCTTAAGCGTTTCTTATTAAATTCACGCGGTTTAATACCACTAGGATGGGAAGTCATTTTAAACTCCTTATAAACAGGACTTAGATATTGTGATTTCACAAATGATGCATTCGGCAGTATTTAGAACTGGTATCAAAACAATTAATACAAGACTATCTGGACTTTTAACATGACTTTGATAGAGTAATAACTAAACACACAAAACACTACTGTGGTAGAGAAAAACTAAATACACGAAACACGACTTTAGTAGAGTAATAACTAAACATACAAAACAACTTTGGTAGAGTAATAACTAAACATACAAAACAACTGTGGTAGAGAAAAACTAAATACACGAAACACGACTTTAGTAGAGTAATAACTAAACATACAAAACAACTTTGGTAGAGTAATAACTAAACATACAAAACAACTGTGGTAGAGAAAAACTAAATACCCGAAACACGACTTTAGTAGAGTAATAACTAAACATACAAAACAACTTTGGTAGAGTAATAACTAAACATACAAAACAACTGTGGTAGAGAAAAACTAAATACACGAAACACGACTTTAGTAGAGTAATAACTAAACATACAAAACAACTTTGATAGAGTAATAACTAAACACACAAAACGACTTTGGTAGAGTTGTAACTAAGCATACAAAACACGACTTTGGTAGAGTTGTAACTAAACACTAGAAACACGACTTTGGTAGAGTAATAACTAAACACCAGAAACACGACTTTGGTAGAGTTGTAATTAAACATACAAAACACGACTTTGGTAGAGTAATAACTAAACACACAAAACAACTTTGGTAGAGTAATAACTAAACACACAAAAGAACTTTGGTAGAGTAATAACTAAACACACAAAAGAACTTTGGTAGAGTAATAACTGAACACCAGAAACACGACTTTGGTAGAGTTGTAACTAAACATACAAAACACGACTTTGGTAGAGTTGTAACTAAACACTAGAAACACGACTTTGGTAGAATAATAACCAAACACCAGAAACACGACTTTGGTAGAGTTGTAATTAAACATACAAAATACGACTTTGATAGAGTAATAACTAAACACACAAAACAACTTTGGTAGAGTAATAACTAAACACACAAAACAACTTTGGTAGAGCAATAACTAAACACCAGAAACACGACTTTGGTAGAGTTGTAATTAAACATACAAAACACGACTTTGGTAGAGTAATAACTAAACACACAAAACAACTTTGGTAGAGTAATAACTAAACACCAGAAACACGACTTTGGTAGAGTTGTAACTAAACATACAAAACACGACTTTGGTAGAGTAATAACTAAACACACAAAACAACTTTGGTAGAGTAATAACTAAACACCAGAAACACGACTTTGGTAGAGTTGTAACTAAACATACAAAACACGACTTTGGTAGAGTTGTAACTAAACACTAGAAACATGACTTTGGTAGAGTAATAACTAAACACACAAAACACGACTTTGGTAGAGTTGTAACTAAACACACGAAAAACGACTTTGGTATAGTGATAAATAAACACACGAGTAATTTAAGTTGTTGTTTGTTTTTAAGCAAAAAGTTGCACTACACAAAGGGCTATCTGTGCTCTGTCCACTACGAGTATCGAAATCAAGTTTCTAATAGTATAATTCCGCAGATATACAACTGTACCACTGAGGGGCATGACTGAAGTAAGGATGGTAGATAATATTTGATAACGATATGTAAAACAATAGATTTATTGTACAACTTTTATTTTGTAACGCATGTTGTTTTATCGAAAACCTAAACAATAGACTATATGCACTAATGCACCACTGGATTCGACTCCCGATCTTTAACGTTATAAATTGTAAAGCCTGCTATTTTTTTAACCATCAGCGGACAATGACTTTTTTCTCTAAACAGTATTAACGTTACCGAACACATTGTTCTACAATTTGCTCGCTTTAAGTATTCATAATGTAGTGTAGAATGAAACTTACCAGAAGAAATAAAATACTGAACTCAATAAAATAATGAGAAACTGTTCGATTTTTTATAGAAAAATAATCGTGAGCTCTGTAGATTTTAAACCAATTAAAGCAACACTGGCTGCAGGCACTTTCCAACCTTAACTCTTACGTTTTTATGAAATCAGAATTTCAAATGTAACTGAAGAAACTGATCTTTTATTGTTTTTCTACAAGATGAGAACAAAAAGAACTGTTAATCATGGAAAAGCTAAGATAAGTATCGTTTTCTTCCTGCCTCTGCGAAGCTTCAAACGTAATTATCATTTGATCGAACCCTTCTTCGAAGAAGTAACTAGATTTTTCCAAAGGTACTGCTTGCTGTCAAAACGTGTGCCAAACAAAATAACTTCTCTATTCCCTTTGGTTTGTACGAAGAATGTCAAAATTTGGAGAGCAATTAGTTTATGAGTACATTGAAGCTAGCAGACATTTTCGGCGTAATTGGCATGACCCTTTGTGTTTTACAGCATTTGTTGACGTCAATTAAGGACATGACAGAAGTCAAACGAGGGGAAAACGGTTTATATTAAGAAACAGAACATTAAACCGCATTTACAATCATAACCATATTGCCAAAATTCTCATATTTGACACTGTAGTAACTGTACGAGAGTATCTAGCCGTTAAGATTTTGAATAAAACAATTAATTACGCAAGGATAAGACAACATCCTATTGGATTGTTACACATATTTTTAATACTTCCGACTAACACGTTTCGTTTTGTGAAAGATTCACATGACGTTATTTCTAAATACTGTGCTAAACCATAACGTACTTTGTGTCTCTCTATTAACATTTTGTTTCAAATTATTTTCACCAGATATTTAGAATTTCAGAACCATCATTAATTTACAAAATGCATAGACTCTATCATTCATCATCGTTTGGTTGCTGTTACTAAAATAATGCTCAGCATAAGATGAGTCAATGGGAACTTTATTATAGTGTTTTATTCAAGAATTGTGTTGCTTTAATAGTCCGAAATCGGCACGTAATCGGAATAACGTAAAGAAACCTAACTGAGCTTTACAATTAAACCAGTATTAACACTCAAAAAGAGAAACTTAATTGTGGCTAAAATAAAGAAAGAAATGTAATTAAACATTACTGTCAATGTATTAAACAGTATTTTCAATCCGAAACCGGTACTAAATCGTAGCCAAAATAAAAATATGTAATTAAATATAGCAAGTAATGTGTAAACCGGTACATAATCACAGTCAAACTAATTAGATATATTAAACATTGCATTTAATTTTAAACCATTGAAGTTAATGTCTGAAACTAGTATTAAAACTCAAAACCGTGTAGAACGTAAATAAATGTAACCAAACATTGCAATTAATACGTAAACCAGTAAGAATATGTTCGCAAGTATCACTGTAAACATAGACATAGAAAGTATGTTTCATACTTTGTTTTTTGAAAGAAATAACCCGCCTAAACATATCTTTTAAGATACCTTGTAATTCAAAAATAAACAAATAAGATATCTTGCAAACATAATTTTTTTGGTTTGTTTTGAATTTCACGCAAAGCTACACAAGGCTATCTGCGGTAGGCGTCCCTGATTTAGCAGTGTAAGACTAGAGGGAAGGCAGCTAGTTATCACCACCCACCGCCAGCTCTTCGGCTACTCTTTTACCAACGAATGGTTGGATTGACCGTTACATTACAACGCCCTCACGGCCGAAAAGGCAAGCATGTTTGATGCGACGGGGATTCGAACACGCCACCCTTGGATTAGGAGTCGAACGCCTTAACCCCCTTTACCATACCGGGCCTCACAAACATAAATCATGATAGCAGCTTACATCTGTAATTTTACCAGTAACTATTAGTAAAGCTGCAAATATCGTGAAGGATTTTCAGTACTTTACGGAAGAGTAGTTACATTCATTAATATCTACGTTGATACTGAATAACATATCCATATCATTCTCTGTGTTACAACAAATACACCCACAAAGGGTGGATACTTCATGAATGTTATTGAACTTTAATTGTATGTACGTATATGTAAATAAACATGTATTGCAAGAAATCGAATACCTAACAGAAGCAACTGTTAAATTTGTGGAACGGCAGTAAATCATTGGGTTTACAACGCTAAAACCAGGGATTCGACTAATCCTCGGTGAGCATAGTAAATAGTTTGAATATGGCTTTTCTGAAGCAAAATATACACAAACAGAAGCAACTGCTCAGCATATTACATTTAAATTAGAACAAAATCATTCTATTAGGATGTATATATATACCGTGTATATATATATGTACCACGCAAACCCGGCCATAGCCTTAATGTACAAAACACAACTAACTTGGTATTACAGTACACCAATCAGTACTTCATGACCACAAGAAACTAACACTGTAAACTTAGTGTCAATATTTAATTTCAATTTTAATTCTGATGGTACACAGTACACAATAAAACAATCAGCACTTCATGACCACAAGAAACTAACACTGTAAACTTAGTGTCAATATTTAATTTCAATTTTAATTCTGATGGTACACAGTACACAATAAAACAATCAGTACTTCTTGACTACAAGATATTTCTATTCTAAAACATTCATCTTTACTTATAACTTGTACTAAACTATAAAATTCAGTACTTTTTGATTGGAAGACACTTTTACATTAAAGCTTACGTCAACATTTAGTTTAAGCGTACAATGACATATAGTAGACAACAACATTTACAATAATGTAACATTCAGTACGTTTTGACGACAAGATACGTTAACTCTATTGATGTTGTCAACATTTACATTTAATCTTCGTAAGTCACAATACTAAGGTACGACATTTAAGTCTTCTCGACCAAAAGAATCTTCTATTATAAACCTAGTTTTTACATTTAGTTTTACTACATAATGATACGCAGATACAAATCACACATAATACAAATTTCTACTACATTCAGTACTTCTTGACCACAAAACACTCTTACTCTAAAACTTACTTCATCATTTAACTTTAGCCATTGCAATAAACAGTACACACTTATATGTACTTCAGGATAACATTCAGTACTTCCTTACCAAAAGACACTTGACTCTAAAGATAATTCCAAGACTTAACTTCAGCCGTTATGACATCGAGTACACCATAAAATTTACTACGGTACGACTTTCATTACATCTTGGCAACAAGACACTTTTACTACAAACATAGACTTAACATTTATTTTAGCACGTAATAATACACAGTACACAATAACGTGTACTACATTATAACATTCAGTAATTTTTGACCACAAGAAAATTCTATTCTAAAGTTAATGTCAACATTTGAATTTAGTCATCGTGAGTCATAATACGTAACATGTACTACAGTGTAACATAATGAATCACTTTGTTGAGAATTAGTTTGTAGTGTATTAAAACTTTCTTTATTTTGAACCAGCAATTGATGTATCGTCAATACAAGTTTTAGTTGGACTACTTGTTTTTTTACCTAAGTAGACAGTGTATCAGGAAGGGAATTGCTTTCATCTGTGTATGTGGTTTCTTTTAGTTGGAAATATGACCAAATGCTTTGACATTGTAGCAAGTTGACTACAGGTATGAAAAACATAATCTCTCAAGTAAAGATGAATTTGTTTTAGCAATCCTTTGTTAGAAAGATATTTATACAAACGATTTAATTATTTTATGAAAATGATTGTAAATCTAATTTAGGAAGTGTTTCTAGCTTCGCAAGTAAACTTACGATTTGGAATTAAGTTTTTCACACTTTGTTTTCATAGCTTCTCATTGGTTTAAAATATAGATTATTTCACAAGTCAAAAAGTAGCAGAAAAGCTAATTCTAAAAACTTTAAATCGGTGAGGTTTTCAATAATTATTTTATATTTAACAAAAACGGTGATAACGTGATTTCGATTCAAAGTATTTTAATATGGAAAACACAATAACCTGAAACAAAGTGCTAAAATTAAATACTGATAACATTTTGATTTCACATAATATATTTTTACGTCTATAACGATTTTTGTTTGACAGAAACTCGTGTCAAACTTTCTATAAAAGACCTAAATGAATGAATTTTGTGGTTGGAGTTTTACTGAGAATTTTTTTCATAAATTAAGACCTCTACCAGTTCTGCGCGATGCACACCGAGTGAAAGAAAAAAGTTTTAAAAAGAGGTAACATTTTGTTTTGGTTGCTTTAAAAAATTCCTTTAAAGTTTAAAAGTGACATCTGCACTAGCTGTCATAATTTTGAATGGATAGAATAGTCAACAGCATCATCACTAACTGTTAAGCTAATGTGATCGAATAATAGGATTAAACGTCGTCCTTATTAACACAAGCAAGGCTCCAAAGTGCAAACTATGAAACCCTAGCTCTACAGTCTGGCATATGAATCATTAAACCATATTAAAGATACCTCAAATTTTTACATAATATTCTATTCATATACAATATTATGTAGCTGCTCTATACACATAATTTGTTTCCACTATCTTACGTTTTAACAGAATAATTCAGGAGTTCTTCAGACATGGAAAATGCATTTACACTTTGTATTTCTGTTTGATTTTGTTATTTGAGCTGAAAAACACAGACACTCCGTAAAAATGTACATTTTCGATACTCTTTAAGATTCGGAAGCTTGTTAATGATATCTATGCGATATATTGCTTTCAAGTGTTGTGAGGACGCTGTCAGACATTTTGTAATTCTCAAATCGCAAAATATCTCCAATTTCTAATGATGACCGTGGTATATATATATACCTCAGTAAATTTTAAGATATTTCTGTTTCACTACGCTTTTCACCTTTAATAGTTTTTGTCCAAGACTTTCTACGTTTCTGAGTTCATAAAACAAGTAGCTTTGACAGCGGAATGACTAGCCCTAACCTACAGCATAACATTTCTAGTCATTTACTGAAAAAAGTACGTTGTTCAAGTAAATGTTAATATAGGTTTGGGTTTTTATCAATAGATTTGGTGGCTAAGTTTTCGTCAGTATACTTTCTGATGATATTTGATTTATTTCTCATCAAGTTTATAGTTAATACAAAACACATTTCCGGAATTATTCAAGTGACGAGCAAGAACACAATTTAAAAGTTGGGCCACTAGGACATTGTTTTAAATTTGACCCACTAAGACACTGTGTCAGAACTAACCCATTAAGACACTATATCTTAGTTAGTGTACTAGAACGCTCTGTTTAAGTTTAGAGTTGGTTTACTGGAAGGCTCTGTTTGTGTTAGAGTTGATGTACTAAAACACTGTGTGTGTGTCAAAATTGGTGTGCTACAGTTCTATTTTAACGTATTAGAATAGTATTATCACTGAATGGCTCAATGGAATGGTAATAAAAGTTTTCAGGATTCTATATTTTTAGTATATTTCGGAACGTTATGTTTCATTTTGAGAAACTAAAGAAACTAGAGAAGTCAGACTGGTTGATCTTTAGTTTTTGCTGACATCCATAAAATGTTTTTTCAAGCTCAGGAGACAAGATATTTTCATCTGTCACGTCAATACATGAATTTGTCTATTCACCTTAAATGTGAATGTTTATAAAGTATGACTTAAACGCAACTATAGTAACTGGAGCTCCTCTTTTCCTGTTGGTAGCGGTCAAGTTGATTCATAAACTAATATCTCGACTTAGCAGTAACTAAGTCTCATAAAATGGGGTCAAAGTTGACACCGTTCGAGTTGACGTACTAAAAAGCTTTATTCTGTGTTAGAGTTGAATTATAAGAGCGCACATAGATTTGATAAAAAACAACAACACTGATCAATCAATAATTTACGTATATATTGTTCTGGAGAATTTACCTATGGTATCAGTTGAACTTTTTTGCAAAAAAAAATATTTCTGTACAGTTCAGTAAACTAAGTAAAAACATACAGCAATATTTCCTGCTGGCAATTCAGACGATATCTTGAGATCACAAAATTCGTTCGTTTTCGACTGGAATGACTGACAGTGACGTAGGTAGCACACGCTATAAGACGAATAACATAAGAAAACCATTTTTATAATGCTGTCTTTTCTCAGTCTGGAATAGATTAAGATATTTTTATCCACAGGTCTTTCAGAGATCACTCAATCTCTGCTAAAGAAACTGACTATAGAAGATACACTCATTTTTATTGTGTTTTGTGAAATAAATAAACATAATTTTCACTGCGTTTAGCATTGTGACCAGTCTCTTCTTCACAACCAAGTCAAAGATAGAGAACTCAGTCTTACTTTCTCTAAACATTTTCTTTGAACTTTTTTATGTCTAGCGGATCTCACTTGATTACTCTTAAGGTAAACCAATGAAATTGAAGATACTTTACTGCGTTGGCTCTTCGTTATTTCTCTTTTATATATATATGTAAACCTAACCTAATGACCAATTCATGTAGCAAAATAATAAGTACCGTCTGTGCTTTTTTTTTCAACATAAAAGTTTGAAATTACGTAAATAAATATAAAAGCACCAGTTTCGGATAATCTATTTTGTTCACAATTTCTTTTACCAAGTTAAAAATAAATAGCTCACAAAAAACAAATAATTACTCAAATGGCCAGTAAATCTGTCGTAGAAGCTGCTCACATATTCATTAAAATTTGTTTTGATAATTTTCTTATACCATCAGCAGGATTACTTGTAGAAAACTAATTTAAAGTTAAAACTGTAATAGTGAGTGACTAGGCTTGATCTAAAACTAATTTCAAACTCTAAAGACTGGTAATGGCTAGCAATTAAACTCAGCTTGATACCGTCCTCGAATAGCAAACCTGGGTAATAATTATTAGCAGTTAAGCATAATCTAAAAATGATCTCAAACAATAAAACTAAGAAATAAAGAGTAGTTAGGCTTAGCCCAAATGTGGTATTAAATAATAATATTTGGTATTGATGAGCAACTAAGCTTAGTTTGATATTTGTATCAAACAAAAGTACTCAGTAAGGAGAAGCAGTTACGGTTAATCAAACTATAAAGTCTAGATAATAGTGAATATTCTTCATCCCAAACAATTTAATGACTAAATGTTAGGCTTAGTATGAAATTATAATTACATACTAAGGTCTGGTTAATAGCTGATAAGTTGTATTTATATAAAACTTATTTTAAAAAGTAAATATTAGTAACGACAAGTAGTTAGGCTTAGAGAAACAATACAATAGTTAGTAGTTTGTGTGTTGCGGAAACAAATATAATAAAATAAAGATTAATAGTGATGAGAATGTTATTCAAATCAAGTTTAATGTCTTGAGACCTAATCAGTCATAAACAGTTAGGCTTATTGTTCCATTTGCTATTAATTTGAAAAAATCAATAACGTGTATTAAATGTTCTTAGAGCTCGTGCAATGAACATTTAGATTTATGAGGAATCATGGTTTGTTTCTATGAAAAAATATTATTTATATTAAATGGAAAATCGTCACTTGTTTTCAAAAATTGTTTGTTCTTTTTTTTTGCAGTATCCATAAAATATATATTTTCTTATTTTTGTATCTGTATATTTAATAACGTTTCTAAATCCACTACCTCTAATTTAATTTTATAAAAACTAAAAATACATCTTTTACATAGGATTTCTAGTTCAAAGGTTGGATTTCTGGATTTCTTCTGATATTCATAGACTCACCAGGAGGACGAGGAGTCAGATGATATTTCTCCAGAGTCCACTTTACTCCAGGAAATTCAAGAGAGCGGAAAAGCAGTGTGTACAGAATGTATCAAAACAGTATAGAATATTTAAGCAGACATTGTAGGCAGGAGGAGGGATTTTATTGCTCACAATGGACCCTGGATATTCATCAGGTTTTTTTTTCCAAATAAAAATCGTTAAACAGTGAAAGAACAAAGTTAGACTTACGTTTAACAGAACGAGAGAGGGCTGTTGAGCCCTTTTATTTAGTTTGTTTGTTATGGCTTTTTCAAAATTATACTATTATTTTCTTTTATGATCGCAAGCAAAGACAGGTGTAATAGGAAAAATGATACAAATCCTAACTGGTACAAAATTACAGAAATATGCAAGTAATAAGGTGTAAATAGTGATAGACAATTAGGTTTGATGTTTATTTTGCTATTAAATTAAAATTTGTTAGTGTGTTACTTTAATTTGATTTAATATATGTTTTTCTGATTTCGTTTGGCAATCGTGATTTCATTAAAAAATATATACAACATGTGGTCGAGAGTCGTGTCTCGAATTACATTTATCGAATACCTTTATCGCTAAGACAATAATCAACATCTGTACCAGATTATGTGGCCACCTTTAACCTGTGTAGTGCGTCCATCGGTGAGTCAATGGTAATTTACGGACATACAACGCTAAAAACTGAAGTTTGATCCTTTGTGGCATACAGAATGAAGGGATCTCATTATATAACTCTGGTTCATACAAACAGCCAAACCTATGTAGCGTAGAGTTCGTTTCTTTTCACAATCCTGCTCAATACTGCACCACAACTACTATCAAGAAACTGAATGAAACTTAAGGTCGAAACAAACACTATTAATCGTATTATTGTAAAACTGATATTCAGAAATAATATATTCTATTTGTTTCAAAAACCTTCATACTAATTTGGATTAGAAAACTAAACATCTGGGGACCTGTACTCAACAGCTCATGTACTGGCCTTTTATGGTTTGGACAATACAGTTTCTGTCACAATTAAACTTAAGACTTAGCAGACCCCATGTACAGACAGCTGGTTCAGTATGTTGTTCTTAGAAAATAAAGAACTGTATGGACGTAAAGATGAGTGTGCGAGTATACGTCAAGTGTATTATTAAAGTTATTAGAGAATAACTTAAACCACTCTATCGTCAATGATATTACAAGCAGCTTCCTTTGCACGAGAAGTATTCGAAATGAAACGGAATTTTATTTCTTGTAGGTCAACAATGTCGAATTCTAACCAGTGGTGTTGAGAATGAGGACTATTTGTTGACAGGTGGGATATAAATGATATCAGTTGTCTTCAGGACATAAAGAAACAAGTGCTTTATCTTGTACGATGTAACTTGTTTGGTGTTAGTTCTTCGTCACTTGTTTTATGGTTGAAGTGACCTGAGTAAGAACTGGAGTTTTCATGACTGAACTCTAATCCTTATTTACACAAACACCAGTCATAATAACTCCGGTTTCTTTAAAGATTGGTGGAATTGATAGCATCAGTGGTGTTTATAGATCCAGTAGTACTGAGAGTCAGTAATTAAGTTTACATTCTATTCGTCGGTTTGTCGTTCCGGTTTGGTGGGTGATTAAGCTTCCGACCAGATTACATCCCAGAAGGCAACCCTTACAGATCTTAATCTTATCTACCACAATCTTTGAAGAATATTTTGGTTAGAGACAAAGGACACTTTTCGTAAACTTGTAGAAGCACTGCAGTATATATAATCCTGCAGAACACCTTGTTTTGCTCTGAAGCTATAAAAGTTAATGGCGACAAGAACGTGATGTACTTACCAACGTAGCTTTTGAGTGTTTCTTTACTGATGTCAAATCCGCAATAAATAAACATCAGTGCAATTTTACAACATGGGATAACACGTTCTCTGCTTAACGATTTTTTACGATATTTCATGGTTTGAAAAGTAATAGAAGGATAATTGGATGCTAGTTGTCAATGGATACACCGATACGTGTTCGATATAGGAAAAAACATTTATAATGCAGAAAATCGCTGGATATGCTTCTTGTTCAACGAGAAAAAGGAGTTATATGACTGGCAATGTTTATAGATTGGTTACAAAACAAAGCATTTTATGTTCTTCTAAATTGGGTTTTAATTAAGGTGAAATTTTATTTATATAACTTGAAAACATCCGTTTTAAACAGTGATCTGCAACAGTTTGCTTCCTTCCAGTTTAATCCTACATACATAGAGCAAATGTTGTGTGTTTAGCAAAAAAACACGTTCTCACGCGCACTACCATTTTTCAGAATGTTTCTTTTTTGTATGGTAGAAGTCAATCAGATATACTCTACAATAACAGACTTTTCTTTTAACCCTACTTTTTCATATTAATGGTTCTACTGCGCTAAATAATTGTTTAGATAATCAAAAAACGTCTAAAGAGAAAGAATTATAACTTGGAAAAAGCAAAATATGTTCCATTACTATTACAGGTTTTCTGTACTTTTTAACTATGGAGCAAACGTCGTTAAAATTAAGAAAATCTGATCGATATGTTTCCCGTAAAAACAAAAGTAAAACCGAAACTACACATTGTCTGCAGAGAAAAAAATAAAGAAAGTAGAAGAACATATCTTTCAAAGGCGAAACTCTTCATTTTCTGTTGGTTGTACATAATATAGAATTGAAACTCTTGAAAAAATATTGGCAAGATCTGAAAGGAAGGATGGCAGGTGGGCGTGGAAAGATGGATCTGATTTTCTATTTGATAGCGCGGTAACTAATTAAGATTGACAGCTGAGAAACGTATGCTTTACCTAAGTGTTGAAAATATTATACTGCCCTTATAAAAGGGTTAAAAACAGGCCTAGGCCTGATTTTCTCAGAAAGATTAATAAATAATGTCTTCAAACTGGTTTTGCAGTAAGGAGTTATAATAACCATGGGATTGTTCTTTACAAAGCCGTCTCTGGCTCTTTTGTTTTGCATCTCAGTAGATTTTGTAAGGTTGTTCTCCAAGTTTCTAGGTCAAGAGGTCGCAGGTATCTTTAAACTATACATTTTACTGTTGTTAATTGTTACATGAGGCTGATGTTCTGCATACATGTTTAGGAACATCAGTTCTTACTATTGAGTAAATGGATATCACACAATTTTGCAAACATGAATCACAAGAAGATTATTCTCTTAAGGTTACAAGTTGCCCAGGTGGTCGAAGGTCTGAAGAGTGAAATAGTTGTACCTGAAGATCCAACAAAGGACAGACTATTGACCCAATGAGGCACTGTGGATACTTCTGATCATGAACGTGAAGATATATTTGACGGACCCGCTAGTGTTGAAGAATTATACTAGTCAAACAGTGGAAAATCAATTGTGTCTGAGCTGACTCTTGAAGTAGGTGGACCGGCTGACATATCTTGACAATGAACCAATTGGACCTGGTCTTAATGAGCCTTTTCGCCTATCAAAGACTCATGAACGAAAATCCATACCTGAATGTTATAAATAATATCCTTGGCTTGAATATTCCGAATCTATCGACAAAGTTTACTGTCTTGTGTGTAGTAATTTTAAAATTTAAAACCTAGGAAAGTTTTTGTATCTGAAGGTTTTAAAACATGAAACAAGTGCACGAATGATTCTCCAAATACTTCTCAAACACAAACACTATAATGTCCTTTTGAACAACTCGTGCAGATATAATAGTTATTTAGAATCAAAATGATAAAATATTACCCAACCGCGTTAATGAAGCTCACCAACTGAATGTTGTGGGAAAAAATAGGAAAAATATGTCGAGCTGTACAAAACATAGATCAGCGTGGCCATCGATTGTAAAGGAGACACAGCTGAAATTAAAGGAAACTCTTTGGAAATATTAATCTTCCTAAGGACTTATTTCCAAGATTCTAAATGAACAACTGTATAAAGGACCTAAAAATGCCAAATATACGCACTACAGTGTACAAGATCCCATTTTGGATATTCTCAGTAACCACAGTGTACAAGATACCATTTTGGATACCCTCAGTGACCACAGTGTATAAGAAGCCATTTTGCATATCCACAGTGATATAAGTTTGGACGAAAAATACGAAGCTCAGTATTTCTCAAAAACCGATGAGTTTGATACTTCAACGACTCAGAATTTCATGGTATCTTGTTTGTTTGTTTGTTTTTGGCCAAATATAAAAGTGGACATAATGCAAAGTAGTGGTTATTTAAGCAATGAGTTATTTCGAATATCAATTGTAAGCTAGACCTAATACAAAGTAGTGGTTATATAAATAGTGATCTATTAACGACACCAGTTATAAACTAGACACAATACAAAATACATATACTTTCTCCTTGTTCTGACTATTTAATCTACTTTATTCTGGATGTTAGCAAAGGTAATTTTTTACCATTTTGTTGAATTTTATAGTCTTAATAGTACTAAAAGTTTGAGTGTGTATTTTTGAAACTGAATGTTATTAGATGTGTATGTCTTAGTCTAACCTGTAGAGTTATAGTGGGCGATAAAACTTTACAGCCAGTACTGAGTAAGAACATAGATCATAACGTATTTTCTTTACCATTTCCTTCGCGAAGAGTTATCCACTATAGCCGTTCCTAACTGTACATCACAGGCAAGAGAGAAGGTAACAAATTAGCAACACCTACCGCCAAATTTTTGAATATTCTTATCCAACCAAATAAAGGGAATAACCTTCACCCTTTCATCGCATGGTTGCAAAATGAGGAGTATATTTTTACGGAAACGAGCAGCAAACCATAAATTAATGGGTTCAGAGAAAGAGCATGCTAACTACTAGGCCACACTAGATTTCTCAGTTTTTTGAAAGCTATTTGTATTTTATTTTACCAACATCAAACCAAATGCTGTATAATAAATTCTTCGACAATGACCCGGCATGGCCAGGTGGTTAAGGCACTCGACTCGTAATTCAAGGGTCGCTGGTTTGAATCTCCGTCACACCAAACATGCTTGCCCTTTCAGCTGTGGTGGCGTTATAATGTGACGGTCAAAAGAGTAGCCCAAAAGTTGGCGGTGTGTGGAGATGACTAGCTGCTTTCCCTCTTGTATTACCCTGCTATATTAGGGACGTCTAGCGCAGAAAGCCCTCGTGTAGCCTTGCGCGAAATTAAAAAAAACACTGGGGACCATTGAGTTGATTTTATCGTCGTCAGGTTCAGAAACATAAGATGACTAATTATTAAAGTATTTGTTATGCTTTATGTAAAAGTGCAAACAAATTATACCTAATGCAAATCAGTTCATTATTATATACATTTATGACAGATTAACTATCACTAGCTCAGTCAAGAATCAATTTTGAATTCGTGTATAATTATATAACACGTAAAAGAATGTGTGAAACGAAATATGTTTCGAACTCTTCCGTTTTGACAAAGAGTTTTTCTTTATTTTTTAGTTCGTTGATAAAATGTGGTTTAAGCACATAAAAGGCATGTTATCAAATATTATGGATAACCTAAATAAGGCATATGTAGTGTTATTAAAAGGCGAAAAGACATAAATAAGGCTTGTAAAGCTCACTATAGTCCTTTAAGTGCTTGTAGAAGACAAATTTCCGGTAGTTTCTTCGCCAATTTCGCTCCAAAGGAAGATGTTGCCGAAAGTGAGCTAACACAGAGCAGATAGATACTGGTCTAGATTATGTCAACTTCTAAAGCGATAGTATTCTGAAAACAAGTAAGTCGTTACATGCGTTTGTGAATCTATGAAGATATATAAATATGTATATCAGCTGCTAAGTATTTTTGTAGGTTGCTGTTCATTTAAGTTCATTTATTATTTATTTTTATACGTTATTTGCCTTCTCTTTTCCCAGCTGGCTCAGTAATATGTTTGAGGCTTATAGAGCTACACAAACAGGTTTCGATGTGTAGTAAAAATAGCAGTAAAAACACGTATAGTAAAAATCAGAGTTCCAAACTTATGATATTAGATTACACTTACAACTATTTGTGTTTTATTTGATTTCAGACAAGAAATAGTTTACTCCTCAGTCTTTGGTTTTTGTACTGCTGCATCGCCTCATTTGGAACAGGGGACGTCGATTGTGGGGAATAGAAGGAAAATAGCCCCACAAGTGACAAAAAGTATTAGTTTGCGATTTTATTCCATTTATTTTAAAGTTACAGAACAATCTCTCGCTAGGACACATGTTCTGAATTTGTTTCGAGTGTGTTTTAGTGTGTTTTCTTACAGCAAAGCCACAGTAGGCTATTTACTGAGCCAACCAAGGGGAATCGAACCCCTCATTTTAGCGTTGGAAGTCCGGAGACATACCGCTGTACTAACGGGGGGCGAATTTGTGTCGATATTTAATTGTTGCTATAAGGTGTAGTAACTACAATGTATCCGTGTTTGATTCGTTATGCATCAACTGGCAACCAAAATGTGCCTTACGTTTATAACACTTAGGAATTTTACGGTTTTGAATAAGTACAGAATATTTGAATTGTATTTCCTAACAAACAAATGCCATTACTGATCAATGTAATCTAAATTACACGGATTTATGAATGAAAAATTCCCGACACTGTTTAAGGTTGCGGTTTCTTTCTTCATTTTTCATCATCAACGTCTCTCGGACAGTCTCAGTAACGAGTTATAGTTGAGAGGAGATGACAAGCGGGAATTCAAAGCCACTTGTTTGTAATTTAATCAGTAGACTGCAGTTATATGTCTGCTATGTTATTTTTGTAATATTCATTCGTACGTTTGTTTCATTGTTCGCTTTCATAGTCTTGTTTCAGAGATGTTAATACTTTTCCACTTGATGTTTTTATATCCTGTGATTAAGGTTTTGTTTGTTGCTTGATTATTATAAGAAAAAAATTGCATCAATATTTCTTCCTTCATTTGATCGCAGATTTTATACGTTGTGTCGGTACTATAATATATTATCAATCATAACAAAACAAAAATGACAGGTAGGAAGAAATAAAGCAGAACTCATTCAGAGAAATTCGTTTCGGGACATGTAACGTTATTAATATCACAAGGATTTATGTTAACCTTTTTTTTTCTTCACGCTATCAGGCTAAACTTCTTTAACCTGCATCCATTGCTAAATAAAGTAATTACGTACTCTTACACAGAGGTAAATGTCGTGAGGCTTAGAGATCGTAATGAAAATTGATTGTAGATGTCGATTGTTTTACTGGATAGTACGAGTTGTATCTTCACGCGTTGTATTGACTGTTTTTAGACTTCGTTGAAAGTTGTCCCATTATTAGATAACAGCTGGTTTGGTTTAACAGGAGAAACATTTTAACTTCCTCTTTGTTTATTAATATTTGCCATTTTGGTCCGTAATGCTATGTAGAATTGGTTCTATTAAATTATATTAAGTCAGTTTATGGTCCAAGTGTATGTAGTTGGCAAGAATTGTTAATGTTTCCAGTCATGGCTACTAGTTATCGTGCCAAACTACAGTTTCATAAAATCCAAGTTTAGAGTTTTGCGATAATCTACTGAGCGCTTCGGATTGTTAGCTTTGGACGCATAATTAAAGTAACAGTTAATCTTGCTATCTATTCAATAAGAGCCGTGTAGGCGGTGGGTGCTGCTGACTGATTGTCATTCCTTTTGTCAGCAGTTTAAAACTGACCGTTGCTGTGCTTGCACCTTAAGAACTTTTCACCTTGTCGTTTAGTCCGTGTGTCGTATAAGTTGTCGTTCAAAATACTAATTAACCTAAGTCATTAATAATTTAAACTTTCAATAATGAAGCCCGGCATGGCCAGGTGGTCAAGGCACTCGACTTGTAATCTGAGAGTCGCAGGTTTGGATCCCCGTCACATCAAACATGCTCGTTCTTTCAGCCAAGGGGGTTTTATAATGTGACGGTCAACCCCACTATTCTTTGGTAAAAGAGTAGCTCAAGAGTTGGTGGTGTGTGGTGATGACCAGCTGTTTTCCCTCTAGTCTTACACTGCTAAATTAGAGACGGCTAACGCAGATAGTCTTTGTGTAGTTTTGCGCAAAATTAAAAAAGCAAAATAATTCGTGACTTATTGAGTTTGTGGAGATGAAAGGGAACTCTTCGTACTTGTGGATGTCCTAATAAAAAACTAGAGAATGTAACATTTACTAATTATTTATCAAAGCTCCTATTAAACTCCTTAACATTTTTTGCATTTACCGCGTTCAAAGAAAACCCATTTCAAAGTCTAATTAACCACCCTCTTCGAAAAATAAAGCTATCAAAGATAAAGAAGACTTCTACCCTGCTAAAATTTATGTGTCCCCTAGTATCGTTGTAAAGTACGATAAAAAAATGTATTGACTATCTTAAACACCTCAGTCTTAGTATCACAATATTTCCATTCCAGTTGGCATCCTAGCAGAGTTTCTCTGAACTCATTTCAACAATTCAACGTCCAAGTCTAAACACAATAAAAAACTGGTATTATCCATAAGACTTCAACTAAATCGGGACGTTTTTGCTCATTTCATAAAATAGCAACAGGCATGAAAGTAATGTAGGAACACCAGTTGGTTAGTATAATTTGCACATCTTCAATATATAACACTTATTTTGTTATCTCTGGCCCAGCAGTAAACGTGTCAGCCTGCAGATCTAAAAGTCCGGTATTCGAGATACGCTAACGCTGAAAACACAGCATTTACAGCTGTATTTCTCTTATGTAGTTCATATTTAGTACTATAATTTGAATCAAAGAACCATACAAAGACCTTGTAACGGTATGTGCTACTGTCTGGGTTTAATATCCTACGGTTCAAATATAGTTTTCCCTAGTTTTAAATTCCAGCCATAAAGAAAACGCGATTAGTTGGCAATACTCTCCTTCTGAAGTAGCTAACCTTATGGAAATGTTAGAATTAATTGTCATTTTTATAACTTAAGTACCGCCAAAAGTACAAAAGGTGTCTCGTAACACTACGTCTAGAACCCGAGATTTAGGATCACCAATCCAGTACACAAACCATGAGGCCATGCTCAAATCTTTAGATGTTTCAATCATCATAATTTGTTTGGAAGTCAAGAGCCATCATTAATTAATTAATCATTAATTCTTCATCATTTAGAACCAACTGTAATTTTGTACTGGGAAAATCTTTAAGAAGTTTTTAATGTTTACAATTATTCGTTCGTAGCTCATATACTTTATAAGGAAAGCATTGTTTGACTTATCAGTTTGGCCTTCTGTCTTATAATTTTAAATCATTTATATTTTCCGTACCTTATCGTGTACTTTAATGGAGTTTAGGTTTGAAAGTCAATGGATAAGGCAAGACTTCTTTTATCAGGGAGAAAGTGAGGGATGTACCTTCAAAATAGCGATTTTCATATTGGAAAACATCGCTTTAGTTTCAAAACTTTGTTCATTGTGATGAGCAAGCCTGGTGTTTTCCTAAGGTACTTCATAAATGTTTCATACTAAGCATTCCTTTTATGCAGCCTCAGGAAATTCAAAAGCTAACCAAGTCTAACACACACACATATATTACTTTCATAGCATTTCAAGATTATGGCCTGTTACCTTTGGCTGAATTTTCTTTTTAAAAAAACGAAAAAAGTTACAGACCAAGAAAACTGAAAGGTAAATTCCACAAGTTCATATATTACGTTGCTCTAGGCGGATAAGATATTGATGTTCCGCTACATCCGGAGAAGAGGGGGTAAAAGTAGCTAATAGAACTCCAAGTACGATTTTCACAACAAAATTTGAAAGGACAATGTTGTCCAACACTTGGAAACGTACTCTTTATATTTCTACCGTTTTACCTCCAATAACGAGAATAGAAACAAATAATAGAGAAAGAAAAATTTTCTTGGTATTTTATATAGAACCGAATGAAGAAAATAAAAGAAGGAAATATTTAAGTATTGTTGGGCTTGTGACTCGAGCTTTTGATGTATAAAACTCCTGAGGCTAAATGTGATTGATAGATCCCATTTTTCCTGCCATATGGGCCGTCAAATGTTTGATCATAAAGCCATTTATAGATTACTTGTCAATAAATGGTGCGGTCAGTGGTCATAATTTTACCAATATTGAAATAAATTTTACTTGTTCACTGAGTCACAGAAGAGCAATATGAGGTTATTTTATTAAAACTTTGGAAATCCGTTTCTCTTTAAAAATTTTATTGTTCCAGGAGTAATGTTATTGTTTGAAGAATTAGTAAGCCTTAAATATTACACATGGAATTCAGTAAATTATTTAACACTAGATGATTCTGAAAAATCTGCAATTTCCTTTGCAGTTTTTCTAGATCATATAACAATCGAAAAGGGCCAGGCATGGCCAAGTGTGTTAAGGCGTTGACTCGTAATCCGAGGGTCGCGGGTTCGAATTCCCGTCGCACCAAACATGCTCGCCCTTTCAGCCGTGAGGGCGTTATAATGTATCGGTCAATCCCAGTATTCGTTGGTAAAAGAGAAACACAAGAGTTGGGGGTTGGTTGGTGATGACTAGCTGCCTTTCCTCTAGTCTTACACTGCAAATTAGGGACAGCTAGAGCAAATAGCCCTCGAGTAGCTTCGCGCGAAATTACAAAAACAACAATAAAAAAATACATTATAGGGAATCTAGAGTAAAAATAGAATTTTAAAAACATTTTTCGTCTTAGAATATTAATAAATAAAAAATAAACGAATCTAGAATTTCATATAAATAGTATTGTATAGTGCAATCGCTAAGTCGTAAAATATTATTGTGCCGATATAATAATAATTATATTTTAATATATGAAAAACAATTCACATGAATTTGCTCATAAAGCCTGATCAACAAAAAATTGAGACCTTAAAAGCTTCAGGTGGTATTATAAGTGTTTTGGTCGATGTCTTAAGTCTGCTTGACTGTGTTATAAAGGTATATATTACATTAATATGTTATAATGTTAGGGATTATTTACTTGATCTTAGGTGTGTCAAAGTGGAGCGAAAAGAAATATCCATTAAAAGCAATACTTAACAAGGTTATTAAACTAGGTAATAACTACCAGCGTCATTATTGCTTAACAATATGATCAAATTAATTAATCATCCTCAATGAGATTGGTACTTACAAATTTATTCGAACTTATCCATTAAGACAATAACTGTTTCTTAGCAACATAATTGATTTAATTAATCACCATCAGTGAGAGTGAATTTTAATAATTAATTAATAAGAATGACATTGATATTTAACAATGTAAATAAAATAATTAATCATCATCAGGAACTGTTAAGGTTGATAAATAACTAACAAGGATGATATTTCTCCTTAACTATATGACCAAATTAACTCATTACAAATAATTATAGTGATACTTAATCATGTGTTCACATCGGTTAATTATCAAAAGAGGCAGTGATACGCAACAGTGTGCTCAAATTACTTAACTACCAACAGTTCGGAAACAAGGCTAAACCAAACAAACAGTAATTCAAAGTACAAAAGTGCTCTTTACAAAGCATAAAAATTTTTGTTGTCTACTTTAAAAATAAGCGTCTGAAAATCTAGTTTTTGGCATTATTTGTGACATTAATGTTTTTAGAAGACAAAAAAATTATATGGTGAAAATATTCCTCATCACACTAATTTACAACTTCTCTTAAACATACCCTTTAATACATGTGCATTTTAGCGTTAAACAAATTGTTGACTAAATTTAAATTTTATGTTTTCGATTGCTTACGAAGTGAAATATGTTCAAAATCTCAACAAAAAATGACAAGTGCCAGATTTTAAGTATCTAAACTTATTATATGAAGGTTTCGTTAGATTCTTTTGATGTTCCCCGGTAGTACAACAGTACGTCAGTGCACTCATAATGCTAAAATACAGGCTTCGATTCCCTTCCGTAGACATAGCAAATAAACCCATGTGCTGTTGATCTCCACTTACAACGACTTCTTTCAAAAACAGAAATATTTGTAATAATGCTGGGCGTAGGCTAGTGTTCAACGTACTGACTGTGAATCCTAGAGTCTCTTGTTCGCATCCCTTTATCGGAAAATCGTCACGCACTTTGAGATCTTGGATGGCTGGGTTATAAAAGTAACTATCATATCCCGTTTTTCGATCACTTAGAAGCCGTTCAGATGCTTGCGATGGATTTGGTAACCAGGCTGTGCCCATGAGCACAAAATAAGAATCAACTAGTGCAGGTAGCCCTTGTTTAGTGTGTTTGACTCGTAATCCGAGGGTCGAGGGTTCGAATCCCGGTCGCACTAAACATGATCGCCTTTTCAGCCGTGGGGGCGTTATATGACGGTCATTCCCACTATTTGTTGGTAAAAGAGTAGTCCAAGAGTTGGCGGTGGGTAGTGATGAATAGCTGCCTTCCCTCCAGTCTTACACTGCTAAATTTGGGATGGCTGGAGCGGATAGCTCTCGAGTAGCTTTGCGCGAAATTCAAAATAAAACAAACAAACCCTTGTTTAACTATGCTTGAACATCTGGAAACAATATTTTTATTTCTAGCGGAATTAAACTAAACACTGCTTAATACTGCCATTTAGGTATCTTATTACCATGAATGATTCATCTGGTTAGAGTAATGACTACAGCATATAAATCATGTACTCCTTTTGCATAGTTACCACAAAACAAATCACATTCCGTACGTTAAAGCAATGAATACGTTCTAGAAGTGACAGTCAGTTTCCGCTATTTAATTACAACAACCCAAGAACTGTTGACTTACTGTAATCTCTTTGTTGAAGATGAAGAAGAACTAGTATCAAATATAGAGTAAGATATCTTATCGATGTGACGTTACACCCCAGTAGAGGGCTCTTGTGTCTTATTCTTAGTCGCCAAATTACAAATAACATTTATAGAATAAACAAACGTGGCCCGGCATGGCCAAATGGTTAAGACACTCGACTCATAACCTGAGGGTCGCGTGTTCAAATTCCCGTCATACCAAACACGTTCGCCCCTTCAGCCGTGGTTCCGTTATAAAGTGACGCTTAATCGCACTATTCTTTGGTAAAGAAGTGTCTAAATGGAAGGCAGCTAATCATCACCACCCACCACCAACTCTTGGCCTGCTCTTTTACCAACGAATAGTGGGATTGACCGTAACCTTATAACGCCCCTACAGTTGAAAGGGTGAGCATGTTTGGTGTGACGAGGATTCGAGCCCGCGACCTTCGGATTACGAGTCGCTTGTCTTAACCACCTGGCCTTGACGTTTGGTATTTTAACTACAGTATAATGAAAGTGTTAAATAATAAAAATCTGCAGTATTGTGTTATTACTTTTGAGAGAATAACAACTATAAGTTAATATTATAATTTTACGGAATTACAATGCTCAGATTTGGAAATCTTTTCATGCTGTGAACAAAGCGCAAGTAGATCCTTGTAAAGCTTTGCGCTAAATCGAAGATTAAACAAAGTCTCAAATCTCTGGATTTTTATTTAATAATAATAATAAAATTCTCATTTTATTGAACGAATTTGAAATTTGCAAATCTTTGCTTTGAAGATGTTTTAATCTATGATTTACCTTCATACTAATAAATTGTTCTAAATTTTTTATTATCAAATTACTGATTAGTTTTAGTTTATTTTTAACTCTCAAATCACGCTTTGTTTTGAATTTCGCTCAAAGCTAGACGAGGGCCATCTGCGCTAACCGTCCCTAATTTAGTAGTGTAAGACTAGGGGTTATGCAGCTAGTCATCACCACCCACCGCCAACTTTTGGGCCACTCTTTTACCAACGAATAGTGAAATTGACTGTCACTTTATAACGCTCTCACGGCTAAAAGGGCGAGAATGTTTGGGTGTGATGTGGATTTGAACCCGCGAACTTCAGATTACGATTTGAGTGCCTTAACCACCATTGCTCTGCCAGGCCTATAATAAAGCGACTTCAAGTGATGGTGTTTATTTGTTCTATGTAAACATTGGAGAGAAGAGGTTTATTGGAAAATACAATTCAAATATTCTGTACTTATTCAAAACCGTAAAATTCCTAAGTGTTATAAACGTAAGGCACATTTTGGTTGCCAATTGATGCATAACGAATCAAACACGGATACATTGAAGTTACTACAACAATTAAATATCGAAATAAATTCACCCCTCATTAGTACAGCGGTATGTATTCGGATTTACAACGCTAAAATGAGGGGTTCGATTCCCCTTGGTTGGCTCAAGAAATAGCCTACTGTGGCTTTGTTCTAAGAAAACACACACGAAACAAATTCAGAACATGTGTTTTGGCGACACATTGTTCTGTAACTTTAAAGTAAATGGAATAAAATCGCAAACTAATACTTTTTGTCACTTGTGGGGCTATTTTCCTCCTATTCCCCACAATCGACGTCCCCTGTTCCAAATGAGGCGATGCAGCAGTACAAAAACCAAAGACTGAGGAGTAAACTATTTCTTGTCTGAAATCAAATAAAACACAAATAGTTATAAGTGTAATCTAATATCTTAAGTTTGGAACTCTGATTTTTACTACACGTGTTTTTACTGCTATTTTTACTACACATCAAAACCTGTTTGTGTAGCTATATAAGCCTCAAACATATCACTGAACCAGCTTGGAAAAGAGAGGGCAAATAACGTTATTAATTTCTCTTTAATCCTCAGATTATCCGTTGGTTTTAGTTTATTTTTAATCCTCAAATTACCGACTTGTAATTAATTGCCCCATTAACGTATAATTTTAATTGTTAAATAATACTCAGCTTACCAAATATTGTTTTATATTGTTCACTATCGATGGGGTCCTCCTTTACATCAGATTATTTGATCTTTTTGTCTGCTAGAATTATCTGGACAAACGAAGCACCAAAATAGTGATTTTCTAGTTAATATATGAACTAGTATTAATTTCAGTAGTGACAGTATTTTTTATGTTTCTTTGTGTGTCTGGTAGATATTATTAGGGAACTTCTTCCTAACCAATGCGGGCTTAATATTCGACTCGTAATCCGAGGGTCGCGGGTTTGAATCCCGATCGCATCAAACATGCTCGCCCTTTCAGGCGTGGGAATATTATAATGTTACGGTCAATCTTACTATTCTTTGGATATTCATTGGTAAAAGAGTATCCCAAGAGTTGGCGGTGGGTGGTGATGACTAGCTGCCTTCCTTCTAGTCTTACACTGCTAAATTAGGGACGGCTAGAATGCTCTCATGTAGCTTTGGGCGAAACTTAAAAGCTAACCTAACCAATGCATGACCTGACAATTAACAATTGTGGTACATAAATAGTCCAAAAACGTGTGTTTAAAAAGCCTGTAACCTTCAGATGGTATCAGACGTGGCTTTCATGCGGTGCTAGAACTAGGAATCCAATGGTTCCTCGTTGTCAGTGTATTATCGATTAAGTGCTATAAGGGCGATTGTAAAATCTCACATTTCGATTAATCAAGAAAGTCCAAGAGTGGGTGATGGGTGAAGTAATTAGCTGTCTTTTGTGTATGATGTCACAAAAAATCGTGTTAAAATATACAAATAGAGCTCGATGCTGTAACAGCTTGTTACACCCACTCACGGTTTGAAATCTTTACAAAACGTGTTTCATGATTGGTCACCTTTTGTTTCCAAAATGATGGCTTCGAGTAGAATGCTCTTGAGTCCATTGATTTCGAAATATAGCAACCAAACAATTATTATTACGCGTAATCAGGTGATAATTACATAATTGAATCTGGTACACTGTAAATGGATTGAGCCTTGTCAGACTACTTAGTGAGACCGTATCTGAGTGTGCAGTGTAGTTGTGTTTACGTGTACAGCGTAGGCGTACCAAAGTGATAATAGTACATGAATATGCATTTTTAATTTTTCTATATGACCTTGATAAGAATGAATGAATTTCTACTGAGATCGATCATAACTGATTTAATTCGTTATGTTAGAGGGATTTATCTAAATTCTGCCTTGATAGAGTTGACTCCAAACGTCACGATAAACTCTTCCGTTTAATGACAACGTTTATTTTTTTTAAATACCCCTATGTCAATTACAATATATTAACTGCCTTTTTTTTCTGGCTATTTTCCAAAAACATGAAAATCAGCTGTAAATGTCCTTATTCAAAAATTAGTTCAAATTCTAAAAACCCTAGTGATTTCAAACCCATAAGCCTAATCAATTGCACAGGTAAACTGTTAGAGAAAATCACTATAACAAAATTACTTTTGCTACTTGAAAACAACAACACATTGTAAAACATCCACTCATATAAACAGACAAACCACAGATCACCTAGAGCGATTAGTTGAAACAACATACAGCGGATTTAATAAACTACTGGTCACTATAGCTACCCTTATCGACGTGTAAAACTCCTTCGACAAAGAACCTTGTAATGGACTCAAATATAAGTTACTGAAATATGAAAAACCTATAACTTCGACTAAGTGGATATCTGTCTTCCTAAAAAATAGATTCACAAAAGTCAAACTTAACAGTACCTTATCCCAGTCTTTCACGTGTAACGTAAGTGTACTCCAAGGGTCAGTTCTAAGATCGTTACTTCATACCCTGTTTGCTAACGACCTACCGTGGCTGACCACTCCTTTCACTCACACATTACAATACGCTTATGACACGATGTAACAATAGAAGGTAATTGTCAATCCCACTAATACTCCAGCAATCATCTTATATTGCATGTTAAATTAAAGACTAAAAGTGCATTAAACATACAAAACTTTACTTCTACAATAACTTTATCACATTATCTAAAACTGCAAAATTCTTGTGTGTTACAATCAACGTCCCGCGCTGGTACAGCAGTAATTCCACGGAGTTACAACGCTAAAATTAGGCGTTCGATTCCCCTTTGTATACTCAACAGAAAGCCCGATGTGTCTTTGCAATAAGAAAACACACACACACACAATCAGCCCTAAACTAATTTGATACACACACCTCACAGAAATTATTTAAAAAAAATTAAAACTATAATAACATACCTTCAAAAAATCAGGTTATCACTCACGGTTGTAGACTATGAGTAATAACACACATATATAAAACACTCATCAGACCATTCATAGATTACGGCTCTATGACACCCTGTAACATGAAACCCACTTCCTTACACTACATATAGAGTGGTATGGGAGAAAACCCACTACATTACCAACAGTACAAGAACTTGTAATGAAGCTTGCCACTAAATACTACAAAAAAAAACCTGACTCCCCTACATTCAACTTCCACATAATAGTTGAAACCCCCATATATTGGTGCAATACTTGTCTTCATTTAACTTACTTCATGATATTGTTAACCTTCAACCACAATCCATAAAAACACACCTAAAGTTCGTTAAGCATTGGATCTACATATCCTATCCTCGGCACTTAGATTTATTTATCCGTGCTAGGCCCTGATAAGGTGAGTTCGTTGAAATACTTTTCCTTTCGTCAGTCGTCGGCTTATCTTCTCCTCTAGCACGTCGATTGTAAAAGCCTTCTCCATTCCATTCCCTAACCTTAAGCCTCATGTAGACAAAGAAAGATTGCTCAATCTTCGAGCACCTCTAATGACTAATTATTTCCCCTGAAATAACTAATTTTCATCAAAACAACTGCCAGTTAATTTAGTGTACAAGATCTATTTGTTAAAAATACCAAGCGACTTCAAATCGTTACAAATTACGAATATAATAACACGGTTCAAGATTGTGAAATTGTTTGATTGCTCTTTTCTCAACATTACAGCTTAATTTCCGTTGTTATAGGGTTTCCGACTCCCGTAGTGGGTCGGCAGTATTACTTTTACAGGTTACAACGCTAAAATTTAAGGTTCGACTTCCGGTGATAAACACAGGAAATATCCCATTGTGTTGCTTCTTTGCACTAAGAAAACAATAGAAACGTTTTTATTATATTCGTTTATATTAATGTGGTCATTATTGATTGGCGGATCAGAAGTTTTAAGGTTCGAGCCATTAAACACGCTTCATACTGCGACTGTCACTTCTACTGTTCATTTAAGAGTACTTCGTGCCGGGGACAGTTCTGAATATGATACGCCAGAATATTGTATCATATTATTTATCAGAGTTTGCCACATTCAGTACGCGTTTCAAGTTAAAATACCAAATTCAAAATTCCTAGTGCCATCTGTCGGAACATATTAAAAATTGAAAAGTTTTACTTTTAGTGTTTAATATTGATAGTAAAATTTAGGTGTTTGTAAATCTGGTGATATATAGACGTATGACACTTTCTCTTAGTCTTATTATTTGCTGCTTGATTAATTCGATAGTTTTGTTAAGAGAAAGATCCCAACAATTCGGAATAGATAAACTACTACTCTGATCGAATAGTAGGGTTTGACTGACGCTCTTGTAACAAATCAGCTGTCCTTCGGATTTACACTTTGGTTACATTAAATCATTAGGCCATGCGGGAGAGAACCAGAAATTAAATTATGTTACTGATTGTCACTGATTCTTATTTTCAGCCAGGATCTAGGACGATGGGAAGTTTAAGTATCCAGTAACCTTTCTGTCAAAACATTTAAATTGGTTGTGCTCAATCGATTATTATTTTCTTTTTACAACAGTGTTAGATGTACCTTTTTAAACTTGGACCGAACGTTTTACTTAAACTAATTTCTCGATTCGTTTGCAATAAGCCCGGCATGGCCAAGCGTGTTAAAGTGTGCTACTCGTACTCTGAGGGTCGCGGGTTCGCATCCCGGTCGCGCCAAACATTCTCGCCCTTTCAGCCGTTGGGGCGTTATAATGTGACGGTCAATCTCACTATTCGTTGGTAAAAGAGTAGCCCAAGAGTTGGCGGTGGGTGGTGATGACTAACTGCCTTCCCTCTAGTCTTACACTGCTAAATTAGGGACGGCTAGCACAGATAGCCCTCGAGTAGCTTTGTGCGAAATTCAAAAAACAAACAAACTTTTGCAATAAAAGAAAAATGACGAAAACCCTAAACTTCTGACTTAAAAGTTAAAATTTCGAAGGTTTAACCATTAACCAAACAATAATGAAACACAAGGCCTCACCATGCCTTATTAAATAGAGTAAAATTACTATCAGTGGGTTAAATGGAGAATAAGTAAATCATTCTAAAATGCTTTTCCAATAATAACAACAATTTTCTTTAAAAGTGCGCATCTAAGATAAAATAAAATATTTATAGCGCAATCTATAAAATCATTTTATATTCAAACAAAACATTTACAAATTTAGTTATCATATAATACTGACTTAGTTAATATAGAGTTTGAAAAAAAGACACATAAGGAATAAAACAAAGTAACATAAGCATCCAAAGTGCGTAAGCTCCACCCCAACAACATTTTTCATTTTTCCAGTAAGGAACCTAAAATATTTTCAGAATATGAATGGATGTGTAAAAGAGAATTATTCTGTTATATATGTTCTCGAGTTCTGATCTTTTTCAGACTTTCAGTTTCCTATCATTAAACACATGTGACTGATAATTGAGCTAAATTCCCCCACTAGCACCGTGATATGTTTCCAAACGTATAATGCTAGAAATAGGGGTTTCGACACCCACAGTAGGCGGTGTACAGTGTGCAACTCCAAACAAACTTTGCATTTACATTAAAGAAACGTTTATTTTCGGGTACATCCAATTACTTTTTTTTTCCAAATTTGATTAAAATTGGAGCTAAACTCTTTACACGTATCGAGAGAGGACTGACAGATCATCAACTGACCACGCTCAGGTTTATCTTAGGTTTGTTTTAAAACGTATTTGTTTTACACAAGTTATTTCGTATACATTCTGTAAATACATATGCGTTGAAATCATCGGTGGATGAAACCGTATATGGGTTACACATGCGCGGTTATAATTATAAAAGTTATAGAAAAATCCAAACATGAATTATCACACTATTGGTTACTGTTGTTCTCACGAATATTTTCTTTAAAGTTAGACTTTTAAAGAGTAATCATTAAATGGAGTTAGTATTAAGTTTTTTAAAGAAATGTTTCGAGTTGGCATTACAAAATTCTTGTATAATGGATACATGCATAACAGTTTGAATAAAATTCTTAAATGTTATCAGATTAGCTGTTAAGCCTTAAGAGCGCACCCTGTTTTTAAAAACTACAAACTCTCTCTTTTTTCTTTTTCTTTTTTTTTCAAAGAATTGCCAGAAGTCTTTAAAATAAAATCAAAATATAATGGTATTTTCATTTTTTACTCGCGCCATCTGTTGACAGCAATGAAATAACTTAAAATGTTTATGTTTCGTGGGGGTACTGCAGAGAGTTTGCGAGTCATATCAGAAATATCATAAGAAAATGTTTAAAACAGTGTCATTTATAGAATAAATATATATTCGTAAATTTACATTTATATGAATTAACATTCAATTTTGAAATATAGCTTTTTTCATGTATAATAAATTTATATGTTGTTTTTTTTTCCAAAACAAAAAATATCGGTAGGTGTGGGGTCCTCGAGTTAATACATTTTGAGAACCGTTGTTTTATACCGTTAATTTTAAACTAGTCACTTTAGTATTTAAGAATAGTGTAAAACCCAGCTTGTAAATTTTAAATTGTTATTATTTTTCATGGTTTTCTCTAAATAGTCCCTAGATGGGACGGCGGCAAGTCTACGGACTTACAACTTTAAAATCCAGGGTTCGATTTCCGCGGTAAATATAGAAGACAGCCTAATGTGGTTTTCCTCTAGAACAAACAAAGAAACTGTTTTGAAATAATATTTTTATTGCTATTAACCAAATTCAATATTGTGAGAAGTGTTAGAATCTATGGCTCATGTCCCATTATCGCACTCTATGCACTTGGCTGAGGGTGCGTTATAACAGTGACGATCAAATCTCACTAGTTGATTGGAGGTTCGGTTTTTGCTGTTCGATAGTTGCTTTTCCTCTAGTTTATCAATTTAAAATTAAGGACAACTAGCACCAAATAGCTTGCACAGATATGTGAAATAAAGAAGTAAGCCTTTATTAATGCAGTCTATGAACTTATGCTTTAATTTACTTTGATTTGTCTGTACTTTTATCTTGTTTTAAACACTGAAGTCATTAAGTATATCCAAAAGTAGGTTTAGCTTTGCGTGAATAACGGAACTAACGTTTGTAAGGTATGTTTGATTTTTGAATTAAGCACAAATTGTACAATAGGCTAGCGGTGTTCTGCCCACCACAGGTTCGAAGCTCGGTTGCAGCAGTGTGAGCACACAGATCTGCCGTTGTGCCACTGGGGAGACTTTAATAATGAGTCACTAAACAGTGAAATATTAATCAAAAATATTATGTAAATTTGCATGATACGCTATGTAGAAGTTACAAAGTGTTCCTTTATAATTGCATTGCATTTGACACTTTAAATCATTGTACTATTTAGTATGAGAAAAAACAAACAACAGAAAGAACATGGTATTTAAAACTACACTTTTACAGAGCCTCCAACAGGGAGTACGATTTCATTTTTGCCCTTTTTTCGTAACTTTGTTACAATACACGTACAGCATAAGAACATAACATCACCTGGCAGTTACTCTTTTGTATCAAAATAAAACATCGTAAGCAGAAATCAAAATTCCTAATTCAAAAAGTTTTGTTTCTCATAGAAACTATTTCTATTATTTAAATACTGAAAGGAAAAAATTAAAATAGATTAATAATGTATAAGAATTAATTTACCTCTGAACGCCCAGTTTAGAGGAAAGAGATTTTAAAAACAAAATACTAAAAAGTAAAGTTTCTAAAAATACCAATAGATGGCAGAGATTTTTACAAACCACAGTTGGTATTATAATATGTCTTTCCAAGTTTATTTAATCTAATCTTACCTATAACATTACCAGACTTTGGTAAGCGCTCTTCCTGTTCGTGTTTCTCTTATTTGATTTGCACAAATGAAATAAGAAAATCACACTCTAATAGCATATACACAAGTAAGTAGAAAGGAAACTCGTAAATAGATCACGTATATTAACATATCTGTTTTCTTTCCAGAGTTCATTTTATTATCGACAGATAGCGCTAAAATACGAAATTGGAATTTTTCACCTGTTTGTATTTCGCGCAAAGCTCAACGAGGATTCTTTGCGCTAGCCGTCCTTAATTTAGCACTTTAAGACCAGAGGGAAGGCAGCCAGTCACCACCACCCACCGCTAACTCTTGGGCTACTCTTTTACCAACGAATAGTTGGACTGAACACCACATTATAACGCCCCCACGGCTGAAAGAGAGAGCATATTTGCTGTGACATGGAACTGAGCCCACGTCCCCCAGATTACGAATGAAGCGCTCTACCCACCTGGCCATGCCAGACCGGAATTTTTCACTATCAGATCTTTCTTAATAAAGCATGGCAAAAGAATTACTTTTCAGAATAGTTTTTTTTAAGAATCACGTAAACAAATACATTATTTGCTGACTCCTACTGCCGTGGCACCATTTCTTCGAATTAATTTTTTACAATTTTACTATTTTTGAGAAAGTATTCAATCAAAAGTTACGCTGTATGTTTCTTATTACAGGTAATATAATCGGGAGGGGTAAAGTTTCTTTTTTACCTCATTCTCTCAGAATCTGACTAATTTCTAGAAAAAAGAAAATCAGTGTCTCATTAACGTAGACGGCGCTCGACAACAAAACATTACTTCTAGACTTATCTAACAATAAAATATTTAATAAGTTCAACCCTTAATATTCTGAAGGAAACATCTGCGATTTCTTGATATATATCATCTGCTTTACGCAGTTAAAGTAAGTCCTAATATACAGAATCAAAGAACATCTAGCTTTACATTAACAAACTTCCACAGTTTGATATCTGTGGAACTATTGTTAAGTTCGATGTGCTTTTCTTAACATCTAGCTTTACATTAACAAACTTCCATAGTTTGATATCTGTGGAACTATTGTTAAGTTCGATGTGCTTTTCTTAACATCTAGCTTTACATTAACAAACTTCCACAGTTTTATATCTGTGGAACTATTGTTAAGTTCGATGTGCTTTTCTTAACATCTAGCTTTACATTAACAAACTTCCATAGTTTGATATCTGTGGAACTATTGTTAAGTTCGATGTGCTTTTCTTAACATCTAGCTTTACATTAACAAACTTCCACAGTTTGATATCTGTGGAACTATTGTTAAGTTCGATGTGCTTTTCTTAACATCTAGCTTTACATTAACAAACTTCCACAGTTTGATATCTGTGGAACTATTGTTAAGTTCGATGTGCTTTTCTTAACATCTAGCTTTACATTAACAAACTTCCACAGTTTGATATCTGTGGAACTATTGTTAAGTTCGATGTGCTTTTCTTAACATCTAGCTTTACATTAACAAACTTCCACAGTTTTATATCTGTGGAACTATTGTTAAGTTCGATGTGCTTTTCTTAACATCTAGCTTTACATTAACAAACTTCCATAGTTTGATATCTGTGGAACTATTGTTAAGTTCGATGTGCTTTTCTTAACATCTAGCTTTACATTAACAAACTTCCATAGTTTGATATCTGTGGAACTATTGTTAAGTTCGATGTGCTTTTCTTAACATCTAGCTTTACATTAACAAACTTCCACAGTTTGATATCTGTGGAACTATTGTTAAGTTCGATGTGCTTTTCTTAACATCTAGCTTTACATTAACAAACTTCCACAGTTTGATATCTGTGGAACTATTGTTAAGTTCGATGTGCTTTTCTTAACATCTAGCTTTACATTAACAAACTTCCATAGTTTGATATCTGTGGAACTATTGTTAAGTTCGATGTGCTTTTCTTAACATCTAGCTTTACATTAACAAACTTCCACAGTTTGATATCTGTGGAACTATTGTTAAGTTCGATGTGCTTTTCTTAACATCTAGCTTTACATTAACAAACTTCCATAGTTTGATATCTGTGGAACTATTGTTAAGTTCGATGTGCTTTTCTTAACATCTAGCTTTACATTAACAAACTTCCACAGTTTGATATCTGTGGAACTATTGTTAAGTTCGATGTGCTTTTCTTAACATCTAGCTTTACATTAACAAACTTCCATAGTTTGATATCTGTGGAACTATTGTTAAGTTCGATGTGATTTTCTTAACATCTAGCTTTACATTAACAAACTTCCATAGTTTGATATCTGTGGAACTATTGTTAAGTTTGATGTGCTTTTCTTAAGAGAAGGTCCGGCATGGCCAAGCGTATTGACTCGTAATCTGAGGGTTGAGGGTTCGCATTCCCATCGCGCCAAACATGCTCGCTATTTCAGCCGTGGTGACGTTATAACGTGACGGTCAATCCCATTATTCGTTGAGAGTAGCCCTAGAGTTGGTGGTGAGTGGTGATGACTAGCTGCCTTCCCTCTAGTCTTACACTACTACATTAGGGACGGCTAGCACAGATAGCCCTAGAGTAGCTTTGTGTGAAATTCAAAACAAACAACCAAAACCTGAGAGAAAATTTTGGTTAGTCATTATTTGAAATCTAGAAGCCTCAGAAGTCGAACAACGTTACAAAGAGTGAAATACTCCCTGGCTATTGGTTGAGATCGAGTAACATAAGAAAAGTTATCAACCTGCTGACCATTGACTAAGATCCAGCAGCGATATACAAAGTGGACAAGATGATCGCCATTGGTTGGTATCCAACAGTGATATACAAAGTTAACCATTTGATGGCATTTGTATAGGGCCAGCAGCAGTATATAGGGTAAGTAACAGAACTTTAATAATTCACCTACGCAGGTTTCATAAACAATATTCGCTTTCATCTATTACCTAAATAGTTTTTACAAATCGGAAAAAAAAATTTTACTTAGATCAAATTATTATTTCGTTTATCACAATTAACATTTTTTTTTTATTATTATTATATTTGTTATGTTTCGGTCCCAGAACGATCGATAAGACCTTCACGTCACGATTCGTCTAGAAAAATCTATAATCAACGGTTGTCAACATTTTAAGTATAACAAAATATGACCCAATTTCAATAAAAATGATTCACTTATGTAAAATTGCGCATGTCGTTTTGTAAAAAAAAAATAATCTACATGTGATGTTAACTAATGGATATCATTTTTGGAGTCGACATACAAGAATTATTGTACAACGTATAAACATTTCGAGATAAGGAATCCGACGTAGGCCTTTGTTATTGGCTATTGATTAAAATCTAGTGATATTACACAAAGCAAACTAATTGTTAGTCGTTGGTGAAGATCGGTGCTAAAACGCTGACTAGTTTCTAAACTTAATCAGATGTTACTCATACATGTATAGAAATGAATTACTTGGTATTATAGTTAATAGTTACATTACAGTGTTGCAAAGTTCTTGGTATACTCGCTATTCTGGTTGTTATAAACCTATGTATATATGTAATTCTTCCTAGTGAAATACAAAAAGTGTATTAGTTTTAAGGATTTGTTAAATTACGCATAATAAGAATCATTAATTTCTAAAACATGTAAAACGTGTGTGGTCGACGTGAGTTATCTGTATTTAGATGAGACAGAGAATTTTCTTCTGGGTATAACGTTTCGGTCTCGTGATGCTGGCCACGGAAATACTGACATTCAGGTTTATGCAATATAATAATCAAAAATACAAGAAGGCAGAGCACAGCACAAAATACAACAGCCCAAAATGCTCCAATTCAGAGTTCAACAGTCTAAACTACAACAATTCAGAGCACAACGTAATATATAACAGTGCAGTAAGTGCAACAGTCCAAAATAAAACAATAAAAAGTAGAACATCCTAATTTTTCTATTATGATCAGAATTTAGGTAAGTGTGTTATATTTCGGGTCAAACTGACACTAAGCAATTCCAAATAGCCTCGAATTGATAAAGTATTCTTATTTGTGTAAATGTTATTATCTTATGTTCACTATTAGGTATTAATATAAGAGCACAATAAACCAAAATGCATAGTGTAAAGTACAACAATCTGAAGTACAAAAGAAAAGAGTAAATCGTTCCAAGATGTAAAAAGAAAAGTCCAGAATTCTAAAGTACAAAGTGTATATTGCAATAATCAAAAACATAACAATACAGCACGTAATACAATGGTTTATAACAGAATACTACAGAGTAAAACACTTGAAACTTAGCACCAATTACTCATAAAACAAGGCAAAAAATAAAACATTCAAATCCTAACAGTACGTAATGCAAATGTTCACAACACAATACCTGGTATAGTTATCAAAATGTAACAGTTCATCAGATAATAATTCATAGCTCAACCCTGAAAACAACCAAACTTAATGTTCCTTAATACAATAGTTCACAACGTGACGAGACAGAGTAGAACAATTAATAGGGAACAATGGATAATGCATTAGTTCAGGGCAAAACACTAGAGAATATAATAATCAATATTTAATAGTACATAACACAATATATCCAAAATAAAACAAAACGATCTTTTTTATAACGCACCCTCAACTTCAAAGTCCAAAACAGGATTTGTTATTACGACAACGGGATGCGAACTCTTGACACTGAGATCGATAGTCCGGCACGCTAAATATGAACAGTTTGTTTGTTTGTTTTTAAATTTCGCTCAAAGCTACACGTGTGCTATTTGCACTAGTTGTCCCTAACTTAGCAGTTTAAAACTAGAGGGAAAGCAGCTAGTCATCACCATCCACCGCTAACTCTTGGGTTATTATTTTACCAACGAATAGTGGGATTAACCGTCACGTTATAGAACCACCACGGCTGAAAGGGCGATTATGTTTGGTGTGACGGGGATTCGAACCTGCGACCCTTGGGTTATGATTCGAATGCTTTAACCACCTTGCCTTATAAAAGAAACCCATTATTCCACTTCACAAATAAAATAGAACAATAATTTTATTTTATACAAGTTCGTATACAATTATTATCTTAAAATCTCTCCAGCGTACACTCACCTTCATTTACATAGTTGTCCTTTATTTTTTGTGTGAAACTCGTAGAATGTGAAGTGTTTTACTTAAAATAGATAAAAAAAATATTCCATAAGAGATTAAAAGTAAATATCATATTTCCATTTTTTCATAATTTACCTGTGTGTTCATACTACCCTTTTGTCATCATTTTTCTCGGACTTTGTCTTTGAGCCATTAATTCTTTAAAAACAAAACATTTTTAACTCAGTAATTGCCCCTAAGTTCTGTAAAATCTTAAGGTAAACAAAGTTGAGAAAACAAAGAATGTTAGCTCTCATCAGCCCATTTGTTTCGATGATGGAGATTGTAATTTAAAATTGATTTATTTCGTTGAGGATAAAGTTTGAGTCTTATTTGGAAAGATTATTACATTGGTCCAGTCAATTGGTTTGCTTTGTTTTAAATTTCGCACTTGAAACTGCGCTAGCCGTTCGTAATTTACCAGTGAAAGACTAGAGGGAAGGCAGCTAGTCATCACCACCCACCGCCAACTCTTGGGCTATTCCTTTGATCGTCACACTATAAAGCCCCCACAGCTGAACGGGGGAGCATGTTTGGCGTGACAGGGATTTGAATCCCCAACTCTCAGATTACGAGTTGAGTGCCTTAACCCACGTGGCTATGACAGATCCGGTCCAATGAATATTTTTTTTTTATTTTCAGCGCAAATCTGCAAAGTAAGATAAATGAAAGAATCTAACACCAGTCAGTGTTAAAAAGCCCTCAAGTTTACTGCTACCTATCTTTCAGTTTATTAGACCAAAATCATGGATAAATTTTAAAGAAAAAGGTTGATTTGCTTTGAACAAGTATCCACACTAAAGCCCATCTCAGTAACTCAGCGATAAGCTAGAAGTTTTATAACGCAAAAAATTATTATTCGATCCTGCATATTGCAGATTTTGTAGCTTAGCACCATAGACAGCTATTTGATAACTAGTTTATTTGACTATTACGCTGTGTCGCTGAAAGTGTCCACAAAAAACGTTTCTATTTAAACTTTGTTTGAAGAAAGAAAACATTTATATGTTATTTATAATAACTTTAAATTATATTTAAAGTTTATTTAATTAAAGAGACTACTGAATAAATAAAATTATATTTAAAGTTTATTTAATTAAAGGGACTACTGAATAAATAAAATTATATTTAAAGTTTATTTAATTAAAGAGACTACTGAATAAATAAAATTATATTTAAAGTTTATTTAATTAAAGAGACTACTGAATAAATAAAATTATATTTAAAGTTTATTTAATTAAAGAGATTACTATATAAATAAAATTATATTTAAAGTTTATTTAATTAAAGAGACTACTGAATAAATAAAATTATATTTAAAGTTTATTTAATTAAAGAGACTACTGAATAAATAAAATTATATTTAAAGTTTATTTAATTAAAGAGACTACTGAATAAATAAAATTATATTTAAAGTTTATTTAATTAAAGAGACTACTGAATAAATAAAATTATATTTAAAGTTTATTTAATTAAAGAGACTACTGAATAAATAAAATTATATTTAAAGTTTATTTAATTAAAGAGATTACTATATAAATAAAATTATATTTAAAGTTTATTTAATTAAAGAGACTACTGAATAAATAAAATTATATTTAAAGTTTATTTAATTAAAGAGACTACTGAATAAATAAAATTATATTTAAAGTTTATTTAATTAAAGAGACTACTGAATAAATAAAATTATATTTAAAGTTTAGTTAATTAAAGAGACTACTGAATAAATAAAATTATATTTAAAGTTTATTTAATTAAAGAGACTACTGAATAAATAAAATTATATTTAAAGTTTATTTAATTAAAGAGACTACTGAATAAATAAAATTATATTTAAAGTTTATTTAATTAAAGAGACTACTGAATAAATAAAATTATATTTAAAGTTTATTTAATTAAAGAGACTGTCACTCTTTTTAAACTTTCCCTAACAAGCACTATTTATTACAGTTAGATATTTTTACGTGTAAGCTGACTGAGTTTATTGTATTCAGAAATACGTGATAATGAATTTTAATTTGTCAGCAAAAATAACAAAAATACATAATATATCTAGAGATATTAACGCCTTTACTATGGACAAACTACAATGATACTAATCAGGGCTGTAACTACCATGGCAATACCATTGATTGGACATACTACAATGATACTAATCAGGGCTGTGACTATCATGGCAATACCATTGATTGGACAAACTAGAACGATACTAATCAAGGCTGTAACAACCAAGGGAATGCCATTAATTGAACAGCGACTGTACAGCTGGAACGCTTTGTTGACCTTGTTTGGCAAGAGAAAAAGTTTTCAAGAGAACTGTCAAGAGATTAATGAAATAAAGCATAATCACTGTTAAAACATAGCATTGAGTTGGAAACAAACGTACACAATCTAGTGACCTAACAAACAAATTTTCTTCATCAGCCTTAATTTAATTCGGTATTAAGCTTGAGAAAGACTATTTGCTTAAAAATATTGCTATGTAAAATAAATTTGCTTAAATTTAAACGCAGTGCTTTTATAGTAATTTTGTTATAGAAAATCGCTCATACACAGTAATCTTTACGTCACCTATCAAACATTTCACGTACCTCGTGGAGGTTGCCATATTGAATTTCTCAATCTCAAAGTGTCTTTGGGTCTTTGTGTGTTGAATCAACGTTGGAGTAGCACTGGAGACAGCGATCACAGAAGTGTATTTTGGGAACAGGATGCTCTAGGTTTGAATGAGTATTAAATTTCAGAATGCACCCTATGTTGTATGAACCGACCAGAGACGTGGTCACGCTAATCGCTGTACGTAAAACCGACGTTTCCTTTTTGTAACGAACATTGGATTAACATCAATTATACTATGAGTTTCAACTATAGTTGATCAGCAGAAAGATATTTCTAGAGATTACAAGTGCTGAATGATTCACCGATCCAGTAGGAATATGGCAATCTAGTTCCTGACGCAGGTATACAAATGTGATGTCGATTTTACATAGTAATAAAAACTGTTTAACGCTTTTCACTTCATGTCCATTCCGTTTATTTTCTAACTTTGAATTCATCCTTTTATATTGCATAAAAATGAATATCTAGCTAACTGTTGTGAGAAAATCGATTTCATTTGAGAATATTACGTCATTTCATTTCATCATCAGTCACAAAAGGTTAGATTCTTAAGATTTATTTGCTTGTTCGATAAATTTATTATATGTTACTCCTTTTTACTATTTGACTCTGTTGTTATCTGCTGAATACTTGTACTATCTAACTCGTTTATTATCAGCTTACTCCTATTTACCATTTGACTCGATTATTACCTACTAAGTAGTTTTTACCACCTGATCCATGTACGCTTTTCTTTCGTGAGATTTTCATACACATGAAACAGACGGGCACATTCTGAACAACAGATTGCCATACATTCACAGATATCAACTTAAATATCGAGAACTTGATGGGCATCCTGTGGGTTATCAGTTAATCTTGTTGGATTGCATATCGAAGGAATTTGTGGTCCAAGATGTAATGCCATTAAATATGCTTCACACATTCAGCTGTGGGTTCATCATAAATTGGCACTAAATTTAATTGTCCATTCAAATATTACCCCTCAGTGGCCCTGCGGCAAGTCTGCAGTCTTAGAACTAAGCAGTCGATAGGATAAGGTTCTTGTGTCGAACAAGTTACTGCTGACTAACTGATTTCTCTCTGACACGTAGTTTAAAATTAGAGGCGTCTATACCTGAATCCTCAATGGTCTTTAACACGAGCATTTAGCTCACGTGCGTAAAAAAATTATACTGAAGTCGAAAATATTGATTTGCTTAAATTGAGGCCTTAAGTAGTTGTTTACGTCTGGATAAAATTAGAAGAAAATTCATTTTTGAAAGAGAGAAATGCAGACTTGAAAAGTAAAATTGTTTCATTTGGTTTAATTTTTTTTTTGCTAAGCAAATCGTGTTTCGTTTCAAGATTTCTACCTCAATCAATATGTATATTTAAGTAAAACGTTCTTTTTGGAAAAAAATATCACACGAGATGGAAAAAAAGAGTAAAGAAATGCAAATAACGTTTTTAAACTAGCGACTGACTGTCCATTAAAACATTGAGGGCGAAAAAGATATTCAATTACTCTGAAGAACAAGTATCAAACCCAGGCTACAAAACTTACCAACAAATTCGTCTCGGTTTGTGAATTCCACTTATTTATAGCAATCTGTGAAACATGAAGGGTAGAGTACCCTGTTTTGGTACAATTATATACCACTAGAATATTACATCAACTGAAAAATTGAGTAATTAGAAAATGTGTGTTTAATTGAAAGATGCGTCTACATCAGGTATCGAACCCAATTTTTTTAGCATTATAAGTCCATAAGATTACCACAGAGTCACTCACTTTTACTGTAAGTACATAAAGATGATTGTTGAACTAGCTGCACTATTGGTGGTGTTTCTATAATAATTCATTCGAGTCATGGTGTTAGGGATAATATAACCAACAAAGTTAGAGACCCAGAAGCAATTTAGCACTTGCGTAGTTTAGAAAAAATGTTTTTCTATAAGAGTAGAGAGTGTCGACCTCTTTTGGTAATTTTTGAGTTGAATGACTTTTTTTTTGTCAAGATATTTAAAATATTTTCAACAAGCATCGTTTCTTAGCAGATTAGCAAGAGTTTTATTAATTTGTAACTAACAAAGAGTCGCAAAACATTTGCGGTGAAATTAGTACATTTATTCCAACTTCTTTAAATACACGATTTCTAGAATAATACAAAAACAATTTAATGGTAGGCACCGAAATTTATAAATCCACTTGTTTTAGGTATTTAGTGCCTTTATTAAGTACGGCCTACATTCTATAAAGTGATAAATTAACATTGTAACTTATATACGTTTTTACTTTTAATTTAGTTAGTGTTAAACTTTACTGTATTTAATAGTATCAATAAATAGACGTATAATGCTATTTTACGACCTGACTTTATACTTTATTTTCAAAAACCTTTGATAAATTTTAATATGTTGTTCTACAAAATATTTACTAGAATATGTCTTTTGTTCACATCTATTGAAAGTAAGGTACGCGTGCATTTTCAGTATTATTACAATAGAAAATTGCGATGTCATATTTAGAAATCACGTACAAAAAATAAAAAGTATTAAATGTGAATCTATAAGTATTTACACTGAACACACAAAACGTGATTTAAAATATAATTTAGCAGAACATGAGGAATCTGTAAGAAATAAAAAGATTGAAAACCATCACAGTAGAGCATCTTCAAAAACACAATGTAGGATATTATAGGAAAAACAGCCAATAGGTATAAATATGAGACTACTATTTCATGCAATCCTACTCATGATGATCACGTTGAAACGTCGAAACTTGTAGGGTCAACTTTCTGGAATCCACAGATAACTTCAGTTGTCTATCCCCCTACGACCCGGCATGGCCAGGTGGGTTAAAGCGTTCGACTTGTAATCTGAAGGTCGCGGGTTCGAATCCCGGTCGCACCACATATGCTCGCGTTATAATGTCATGGTCAATCCCACTATTTGTTGATAAAGTAGCAGCACAATAGATGGCGGTGGGGGGGTGATGAGTAACTGCCTTTCTTCTAGTCTTACACTACTAAATTAAGGACGGCTAGCGCAGATAGCCCTTCAGTAGTTTTGCGCGAAATTCAAAAACAAACAAACAATTAATCAATCAATTGCCCCTCAGTGGCACAGTCGGATTTTTGATGACTCACATTACTAGAAACCCCTGGTGAGAAGAGGAAAGATAGCCCATCGTATTATCCTTAATTCCAAACAAACAAACTGACTTCAATTACAAGTGTTTTTAACTGTTTATTTATTTTAACCTTATGTGTTATTTATCATCTCAATATAAAAATAACATCGGATTAGCATTTCTGATACTCAACGTGAATTAGTTTTTAATTTTTATCTGAGCTGGTCATGGCCCGGTGGAAATCGTGCCAAACTGTAGATCTTAAAACCCATGGTTCGTGTACTGTTGCTGTAAAAAAAATGTTTCACATTTTGTAGCCATGCATGACTGTCAAATGTCGCTATTTTAAAGCCTAAGTTGGTGCTATTGTTTATTTGCTTTTCCTCAAGTATACCAACTCAAACATATGGTGGTTAACTGATGATTAGATAACGTATATTGTTTTATCACGTACCATAAGCCTTAAAATTGACTTTGCCTCAGAATCGTACGATTGTAGCAGTTTATGTTCATTTTAGTGTTATTATCATAATTCGTAAAAGGTAAAATATGAATTGCTGAAATATATCACGTAAGTACATAATCCGTAACGTTAATCGGAATTTGTAATTTTAAAATGATGTGATTTCATCCCACTTTATCTACTTGTAATCTTACTCTGAAGAGTGCTTTGCTTACCGTATTAACTGATTACTAACACAAAAAAAGATCCAAACCAGATTTATGTGTTATTACTCTTACCTTGCCTGTGTTACTACACTTAAATTAACTGTTTTACTACCCTTCACTCGTCTGTTATACTGTTCTTACCTTATCTGTTTACTACTCTTATTTTACCTGTTTACCTACACATACCTTGCCTATTTTAATCATGGCCAGGTGGGTTAAGGCGTTCGACTCATAATCCGAGGGCCGCGGGTTCGAATCCCCGTCACACCAAACATGCTACCCCTTTCAGCCGTGGGGGCATTATAATGTGATGGTCAACCCCACTATTCGTTGGTAAAAGAGTAGCTCAAGAGTTGGCGGTGAGTGGTGATGACTAGCTGCCTTTCCTATAGTCTTACACTATTAAAATGGGGACGGCTAGCGCAGATAGCACACGTGCAGCTTTCCGCGAAATTTAAAACAAACCAAACCAAAATCTATTTTACTACCCTTACTTTACCTGTAAGGTAAGTACCTTTTGCTACACTTATCTTGTATCCATTACTACCTTTACCTTGCCTGTTTTGCTATTTTTACTTAACCTGTGTTACTACCGTAATTTGCTTTTTTTGCCACATTTACTTTGCCCATTTTACTAGCATCACCTTGTCTGCTTCACTACACTTACATTGTATGTTTTAGTAACATCAGTTACCTTTCTTGTTTTACTACCATTACATTGCCTATTTTACTGTAGAACTCTTGCAACAACAGTTTACACAAAGGACGCCAAAATGATTAATTTGTCACTCTAATCCCGGATATGTATAGGAATCCTATCATTTTTCCTCACCGTGAACAAAACTTCAAGAGTGTGTGTTTTTCTTATAGCAAAGCCACAAAGGGCTATTTGCTCAGCCCACCGAGGGGAATCGAACCCCTGGTTTTAGCGTTGTAAATCCGGAGACATACCGCTGTACTAGCGGGGGGCAAAACTTCAAGAACGTTAACCCTAATCTTGTTACTATTGCTGGCTTTTATCGATTCTTCAGAATGCTTCTTCAGAGTTAATAAAGTCCAAAGTGGTGAATATTTAAGAGCAAATGTTAATCTCTTGGCCTCTTCAATTCTATTCTTCCAAAGTCCAGTTTAATTCAAAACTAAGCCTAAATCCTTGATATACAAGCAGATAAATAGAGACGTAGATAATGTGCATCACTAGAGAAAGTTCACTTCATGATAATTTCCTGCTGTATTGTTTATTTTAGTGAAAACGTTGTTTGTATGTCAAATACCTTTGCTATTTTGTAGTAACGTATTGTTTTATTCACTGCATTTTCATTTTAAAGATAGTTTTAAGTTGTATTTGCGTCTAACCTATATGTGCTAAGAGGATCGAACCTCTAGACTATCACTTTTGCGCTAAATTCCACAAACACAGAGAACAATTATTTTAGAAGTTTCGTTACGTTATTTTCGTAGCAAAGTTGTATATATGAACGTTAAAGATCTTTTTTTTCTTCGTGAACATCAGTGTTAGTGTTGGCTTTGGTTTAAAAAGTACGCATGCGTAAATCAATTTATTTCTACTGATAGTTTGAATGTTTACTGCATCGATCGTTATTGAATGTGTTTGTTAAAAACATTTTTAAGTCATACTTTCATATAAGAACTTCTACACCATGCGGCTTGAGTGACAAGTAAATATTGTTAAAAAAAAGTAATATATATAAACTATATAACTTAGTAGTAGAAACCGCTGCTGTAAGAGGGCGTTGTTCTTGGTGGGTGACATTTATTATATTACTTTTCTCTTTTATTGAACTTATTTATTAAAAAATGTTTTAATTTTACGAGAATGGCGTATCATGTTCTGATGGCGCTTTAAAAATTCAAGTATCTAATTCAGATCTATGTGAGGTACGGCCGTATAATTTGAATAAACTTCTTTGTTTGTTTTTGAATTTCGTGCAAAGCTACACGAGGGCTATCTGCGCTAACCATCCCTTATTTAGCAGCGTAATTCTAGAGGGAATGCACCTAGTCATCACCACCCACCGCCAACTCTTGGGCTATTCTTTTACCAACGAATAGTGGGATTGTCTGTAACGTTTTAACGCCCGCCACGGTTGATAGGGTGAGCATATTTGGTGTGACGGGAAGTTGAACTCACAACCCTCGGATAACGAGTCGAGTGCCTTACCAGCCTGGCCATGCCGGGCTTTATATAAAGACCAATTATAATCATCTTCCTTATAAATGTTGCGTAAAACAAAAATAGTACTTTTGACCATTTTTCCAACACATGTAAAAATTTAATATATATTGTTCATAATTTTTCTATTTAATAAATTTCTTTACGAGTAGACACTAATCGTTCTAAACTTCCTTCCAGGTGTTTAGTCTATATCATTTTTTTTCAGTTTAACGTTTTATTACGCAATGGGTCTGTGGTAAACTTAAGTTGTTGACTGCCAAGTATTTCAGCTGCTACGGCTTCAAAATACAACTTTAATGCTTCTTCATTTTGTAACTTTTTTCGTGATGCTATTTTGGATCGAAAGTGAAACAATTTGTAAGTAAGTTAAATGCATGTATGGTGCTGACATCTAGCGTTGAAGTTAGGTATTATTTAGAACGAATTAACTCGTCCGTGGCACTGTGTTACCGATCGGCTTGGACAAGTTATCTCGTCTACGCCACTGAACAGGTTAAAGGATTACAGCATTAGAATTTTAAATTCCATTTCTGCGACAGCATGACACAGTATCTATTGTACCAAAAACTTTGCAAAAATTTATAGTTTTAAATTAAAGAAAAAGGAGAAAACAAAAAGTATCTTCTTTTTTTTTCAGCTTAAAGGTATCAAAATAAATAATAGGTTCAGATTCATGAGGTAAACCGAAGGATGTAGAATGTTTAGTATTCTATTGTAAAAGATGGGTTCGTTTTATACGTGATTGAACGCGTTCTAAGAAGAAGAATTTATGCCATATTTATGGTGTGAAAATGTTGTTCTTGGGTTTCTTTATAACTTTTTTATTATAATTTATTTAATAATGCATTTGTTCCTGTGTCTCTTACGGAAATGGCGTGAGTTTATGCGTATGTAGCAGACACAAAATTTTGTTGCTCTATAAATTTGCTGTTAGTATGTTTTATAAGCATACCCAGTAAGAATTTTATCCAGAAAAATAGTGCAAGCGTCTGCGTTCGCCAGAGCGCTGGAAAACTCAATAACAAAGTCAGTGCAACTGCCCTATGAATGACAAAAAAAGGTGGATGCAAATATTCTTTATTAACCATTTAGTACAGCAACATTAATAGCTTAAATTTTTCAAAAAGGTCTGATTTTATGTCCTTGAATAATATTATATGTTTAATTATAGATAATATTAAGTACTGTATAGTTTAGTTCTAACTAAGATAATGTTAAAAACTTACTTATATATTTATCTCTTTATCGAACTTAAATCTAATATAAGTTAAGGTTTTATGAATTATGACCTAAATACAAGTGTGCTTACACATTTTGGTACCTACGACTACATTTCGTTTGTATTATTATAAAAATCTTGTATTGAAAAAAATTATACTAATTTGACAGCAAACATTTTGTGGGTCTCTGCAAGTTAAATATTATTTTGAAAATAACCTGAAAATGCTGCTGCTGTCACAAAAGCTGTTTATTTAAAGTGATTTAGGGTTCGATTCCTACAATGGACACAATGCAGATGTCCTTCTGTGCAGCTACATGTTTAAACAAGTAAACAAAATCCAAGACATCATTACCTGCAAGTGGGTATTAATGGTTACAGAAGTCGTTTTTGAATGTTTCTGGTTATAATAATACGGAAATTGAAAAGTTTCATAAAACCACGAAACTCTGACCTATCGCGTAATAAATAGTCAACACATCAATTTATATATGTAGAAAGCATTATCAGCCACAACCTATTTCTTCCCACGTGCAGTTCTATCCAACAGAATCAGTTTTCAAGTTGAAGATATGTTTATTTCATGTCTGTATCTAAAGACAAACCTACATGTCTGTTATGACAAAACAGACCAATGACAAGCAAAATACGTCAGAGTGAGGTTTAATTGTGACCATATTTCTTTCTTTCTATTTTGACATATTTTAAAACGTTATTGAAATATCCATAAATATTTTACAATACACAGATTTTACTCAAGTGTGAATCGTGTTTACCCTATTCAATTAACTATATTAAATATTATTTATAATATATTAAATGAGGCCTGGCATGGCCAGATGGGTTAAAGCGTTCGGCTCCCCATCGCACCAAAAATGCTCGCCCTTTCAAATGTGAGGGCGTTATAATGTGACGGTCAATCCCACTATTCGTTGGTAAAAGAGTAGCCCAAGAATTAGCGGTGGGTGGTGATAACTAGCTACCTTCTCTCTAGTCTTACACTACTAAATTAGGGACGGCTATCGCAGACAGCCCTCGAGTAGATTTGCGCGAAATTGAAAACAAACCAAACTTTTACTAGAACCGTACCTGAGGGTTTGCGCGAAATTCAAAAACAATACATAAAATGAATATATTAATAATCATACACAGATTAAAATATTGATGCGCAATATTTTAATCATGTATAAACAATGCTTACTATATAATAATCAGTGGTTTATTAAATATATAATCTATTATTATTATCCCAACATATTTAACAATATATATATGTGTTTACCTTATTTTTACACTCTAGAAACTTACATCTACAGTTTTATAATATATTTCACTATTTTCAATTATTTCTATTGATACTTTTAAATAAAATATGAAAAATTGTATTTTAACATTTAAACAAAAAACTTTCAATTTCATTAACTTAAGTGTCTGTTTGTTAATATGCACGAAGGTATACAATGGGCTATCTGATTCTGTCCACCACAAGTATAGAAAACAAGTTTCTATCGTTGTAAGTCCGAAGATATACAGCTGTGTCAGGTGTGTATGTGATCCTAGTGTTATGGTTTTAAATAATTAAAATTAAAAACAATACCATTTTCATACTTTTTAAATAAACGTTCACGTGAAATTGTATCACGAGCTGTAATATATCTGGATAAACTATCATTATTTTTGAAATTATTTAATTTGTTGATCATCCTATGTAGTGTATCCTCTCTATTCCTTTTTTTCGTATACCCAAATTATATAATTATTGAATTTGAAAAATATGTAGATATTTTAAAACTATTTTTCAAGTATTATGATATAGCTCATAAAAAAGATCTTAATATGTAACCAAACATACCTTACCTCTCTTAAATATTTGTATAATAAAACACATATTAAGTATCTTGGAAAAATATCCTTTCACCATTATCATATGGGTGTTAATTTATCGTGTTTTGAAATTTGTGTTTTAATTTTATCGCTCACTACAAACTTTATAAATTGTTAGAGAATTATAAATTCATATTCATCAGTTAGTGTTAAATATATTGAATTTAGGGCGGTTTTTTATTCATTTGTTATATTTCATATAAGAGATCTAGATTAGAGTAATCACAACAGTTTTTACTTATAATTTTCATGATTCAATATTCATCAGCTGATGTAAAATACATTCAATAAACACGTATGCCTATGTAATTAAAGTAACAATGTGTATTAGTCAGTGCATGCTAGGTCACACGGATACCCTATTTACCTTTATAGGAATGAACGACGTTTAACATGTATTGTCTAAACAAATGCAAAGCTATGACGTTTACAATCTTAACTTTGAAGAAAATTACTTCAGTGATATAAATAAACACACAATGAAACACAATAAGTTAACTCTTTATCTTTCCTTCGTTTTTAGATAAAGAACTACAATTTCTTCTTAACATAAATTCCATCAGGCGCCTAAAAATCAATAGTTAGGCCTGAAGTTTAAATATACTGCATACCCGAAGAAGAAAAAAAAACCACAGTGCACATACGAGCCGATATTGACAAATTAATAACTTTACTAAGTCTTTTATTGGTGATGGATAAATTAACTTTCTTTAAGGATGCTCGTGAACCGGATATAATTAATTACCACGTTAAAGAGATTAAAATATTCGTTTGCACATGAGATGGCGTTACAGACCGTTGTTAGATTTCAGTCTTAACCCTCAACTCTTAAGTATATTAAAGCATTGTAAACTATGAACATTACGTTCACCACCGGTATGACTAAGTGTACAGACTTACTATGATAAAATCAAGGTTTAGATTCCTAGCGATGGACAGCCACATATGTAGCTGTGTTCTATAATTATGAACAAACGAATAAAACCTTCAAATACAATGAAGATGCGGAATTTTCTTTTCAACCTTTGTTACTGCATTCACTATTTTCCATAGGAATTAGTTTTACTATATATAAGTTATATATTTTGAAGAGTATAACCTCTTAATATTAAGCTTTCGCTAGGAATAATGCCAAACGCAATCTGAATTGTAATTTATTACTTAAAAAAACTGAAGCTTTTTACTTAATTTACTCGTTGTACTTAAGTTAAAAGTTCCTGAAGAAACTATAAAGTGAAATGTTGAGTGTATAATCAAATAAAAACACTAACTATGGTATTATAAAGTCGTTTTTAATGTATTTTACACTCCAATATCCAACACAGAAATGAAATATTGAAAAATATCCTTATATTTTACGGTTATGAAAAGGACAGCCACTTTTAAAAATAACATAAACAATTAAGGTAAACTCGCAGAAGGCTTTACAATTGGTTGAGTCTTCAGAATTTATTATTGTAAGAACATTCAAACTCTCAGGAACCATGTCTTAGGTTTAATTAGTGTGTATTTGTCAATTTTGAACAGTTGGTTTTTGGAGGCCCGACATGGTCAGGTGGTTTAGACGCTTGACTCATAATCTGAGGGTCGCAGGATTGAATCCCTGTCACACCAAACATGCTCGACCTTTCAGACGTGGGGTGTTATAATGTTACGGTCAGTTCCACTATTCGTTGGTAAAAGAGTATCCCAAGAGTAGGCGGTGGGTGGTGATGATTAGCTGCCTTCCTTCTAGTGTTACACTGCCAAATTAGGGACGGCTAGTGCAGATAGCCCTTGTGTAGCTATGAGCGAAATTAAAAAAAAAAATGATTTTTTGCTAAATTTAGATTCAAGAATCGTAAGCCATAAGTTTTGTGTCATGTGGTAAATATAACTTCCACTATAAGTGCCGTGTGTTAAGTATCATGTGGATACTAAACTTCAACCACATGGTAAATAAGACTTTTACAATAAGTGTCATATGGTAAGAAAGACTCACAATAAGTTTCGCGTCATGTGATAAATAAAACTTGCATAGTAATTTAAGTTTCATGTGGTAAATAGAACTTCTACATTAGGTGCCGTGTCATTTGGAAAACAGGAACTCAAAAATAAGTATCATGCGGGTTCTCAACTGTCACTTCAAGTTCGTGTCTTGTGGTAAACAAAACTTCCACAGTAAGTATAATGTGGTAATTAGGACTTTTACAGTAAGTTGTGTGTCATGTGATAAACAGGACATCCACAATATGTTAAGCGTCAAGTAATTACTAAACTTCCACAATACATTTCGTGTAATGTGGTAATTAGAACTTCCATAATAAGTGTTATGTGGTAAATAGGACTTCCACAATACGTTAAGTATCATGTGGTAACTAGACTACCACACTAAAGTTCGTGTTATGTGGTAAATAGCACTTCTCCAATACGTTAAGAATTAGTTAAGTGTCATTTGGTAATTTCGACCTCAACAATAAATTAAGAATCATGTACTAAATAGGACTTCCACAATAAGTTAAATGTCATAAGTTGACTAGACTACCACTATCTTTCATGTTATTTGGTGTATATGAACTCAAAAGAAGTATCCTTTGTTTACTAGACTTCCACAATACCTTAAGAATCATTTGGTTGCTAAACTTTCACAAAACATTGAAAATCATTTGGTGAATAGAACTTCCATAGTAAGCTTCGTGTCATCTGGTAACTAGAATTCTACAATACGTTTTGTGTCATGTGATAAATAGAACTTTCGCAATAAGTTGCGCGTCACATGGCAAGAATAATTCCACAATAAATTTCGTGTTACGTGATAACTATATTTCCACAATAAATTTCGTGTTACGTGATAACTAGAGCTTCCACAGTAATTTTCGTGTCAGGTAGTAACTATAAATCCACAATAAATTTCTTAGTCATGTAGAAGATATAGTAAATACTGCTTACATTAAATTATACCGATATAAACTAATCTAAAATTATTACAATACTGTGCAACAGTGCTAGGACAAGACAATATTTTGCTATTCTTTTTTTTCTATGAAGCTCACTTTTCTATGCCATTATAGAATGTAAATTTCTCCATTATGGTAATGCTTCACTGTTCCTGTTGAAAGCTTAATGAGCCACACTGAGAATACTTATCATTCTTTAGAATTCCCATATACTTGTGCCAGGGGCATATCATAAGTGTTCTGCTTAAATGAACATATTGATCAAATTTATTGTCTGAAGTAACTGTCATGGTACCCCATGCAGTGTTTAAACTATATAGAAAGCTGGCAAGAATGGAGCACATGGCACTGGTTCTCGCTAGAAGAAATCAAGGTAATACCACTCGATAAATATATCCTGATAAAAGCAGTGTATGACATTATATAATAAATTTTGGTGTCATACCACGCCCCCAAAAAGCATAGAGAACTGTCAGTAAAGTAGACAGTTTACATAAAAGCTTTATGTGATACTGGTTACATTCTCCGGCAATTTGTTGCAGACTTGAAATGCCCCCTAAACACTGATAAACGCTACTTAGATCGTGAAACTGAGACAGGTAAGATAGGAAAGGAAGAGGTAGAACACCTAAACTTGATCATACTGATGTTAAATGTCTTCGTTTATGCAGCCTTCGGAACAAAAGAAATATTGCCACTTACCTCGAGCACGAGATGAACAACCATGTACCAGTGTCCAGGTTTACAGTATCAAGAAGACTCAGTGAGAATGTAATATTTGAGAGCGTAGCAGTTAAAAACCTTCACTTTAATCTCCAAGCATTGGTAAAAATGGCAAAACTGGACTGTTGAGTGGAAAAGGGTGTTATGGAAGGATGAGTCCAAGTGTTTGTTTCAAAGCATAGATCGTACAGCCGGTGGAAAAAAAGATGAAAGATACCTTAACATATAGCACTTACCGTGAAGCACGGGGAAGGCAGTGTGATGGTTTGGGGGTGTTTTGATGTTGAAATGACAGCAGCTATTCGCAAGATAATATCAGATACTGATCTGTTATGGTATACCCTATGATTTGAGTATTATTAGTAAATAGTTTAACTGCAAAGAAGATAATAACCCCAAACACTCATTGGCCTATGCAAAAATTACTTAGTTAAGAATTAAGCTGCTGGAGTCATTCATATGATCCACTCCGCCCCCCTCCCCAAAGCCCCGATCCCAACCCAATTGAGCAGAACTGGGATTTGATAGACAAAAAAACTTGACAAATCAAAAGTTATTCCAAAGAAACATTACGGGAGTGTATTAGAGACATTTGGAGCAAAATACCAAAGGATACTTTGATGAAATATGTTTCAACAATGCTTGAAAACTCTCTGCAATTATTAAACCAAAAGATGGACAGAAAATATTAACTGTTTGCTGAGTTCAAGCAGTTTCACTGAGTTTTCGTTGTACTGAGTATGAAGATTAGCAATAGGTTGATGTTTACTTGTGATTTAGATTCCATTTCTCTTTGAAAGCAGCCTGAAATTTAAATCCTGATTTTGTTCTCACACATTTTACAGCATTAATTAGACATATTAAATATAATTTAACGGCCACATTTAATACGAGAGAAACAAGCAGTCTTTAAAATCAACATTCTTATTGGTGTAACATCTTCCACGACAGAAAATATTAATTTATTAGTTTAATATACAGAAAACGTGCAGGCTTGAACACTGAGTGTACTTGTTTTATATTCTCACCCCATTTTCCAGTAGCACAGCAGCATATTTGCAGACTAACAACGTCAAAAACCGGTTCTCAATACCCGCGGTGGGCAGAGCACAGAGAGCTCACTTTGTAGCTCTGTGCTCAATTACAAACAGACATAAAAACTCATTTAATATCCTAAAAACCTGCAGACTTGAACCTGGAATGTGCTAATTTAATGTACTTAAAATCTGTAAAATCTTGAACATGTAAGTTTGTCCCTGAAGAAGAAAGATAAACTTTCAAAAGCGCTCGATAGCGTTTTTTTTTTCATTTAAATTTAATTACTAATACGTTTAAAATGTGTAGTTTAAACATAAAATTTACTAATACACTGGAAACCTGTAGGCATGAATATGGAATTAATACCATACTGATCCGAAAGTTGAGCGTTCGAATCCCCGTCGCACCAAACATGCTCGCCTTTTCACCCATGGGAGCGTTATAATGTGATGGTCAATCCCCCTATTCGATGGTAGATGAATAGCCCTAGAGTTGGCGGTGGGTGGTGATGACTAGCTGCCTTCCGTCTAGTCCTACAATGCTAAATTAGGGACGGCTAGCGCAGATAGCTCTCGTGTAGCTTTGCGCGAAATTCAAAAACAAACAATACCTTACTGAGACGAAGGATATAACTCAGAAAATAATATTGTTCAAATACTAGCTGTTGGTTTATTTAATATAGCAATAATTACACATTTTAAATAAATATAAAGAAAAAACTATATACAGGGAGAAGTGTCCCTTATGCTATTGATTTTTTTAATAATGTCTATGACAAGTGGTGTTTTTGATTAATCTATTTTAACCACATTATTCGCAGAGTTAATTCGTTCTATTTCTATAAAAAACACACACACACTCTCTTCCGGACTCTGGCAATAAAATAACATTGAGAAGGTTAATTTTAGACAACTGAAAATAAATCCAGAAAAGGACGGAGCATCGTACATAACAACATAGACTTTCCCAGATACTACTTGTTGTTTACAGTAGCTTGGGTACTTACTTCCCATTAATGTACAGAAACAATCATTGTAACATCGCTCACAATAAATGTAGTTTTGAACAAGATAATAATGTTTACTAAGCTGTTTTGTGAGCGACTGTATATCTGTGTAATGGATATTGTTGTCACTCGAAGTTTCCTCTGGAGTTAAGATGGTTGTGATCTTTTGATTGGATGTTTGTTAACCAATAGCATGTGAAGAGCAAAATCGATTATTTGTAGAGTATATTTGAGCAAGAAGGAAGATCGATAATAGATATTGAATAGAATACTTTGTTTTAACTAAGGCATTTAAAGGAGATAATGGAAATTCTTTACTAATCGAATCCTGTGGAAGGAAAGATTGCTTTCCGAAAAGCTTCGTTTTGCGGACTACTTGTTTGTAGTTTATATTTCTTATTTAATATATTTTAATTAAAACCATATTTAAGTCAGATGTTTTCGCTCAGAAAGTTCAAAATCAGTGGATTTAATTCAGGTTGGAGGTTAACATGAACATAAAATTTAGCGTTAATTCATTAAAACGTTTCTGAGAAAATTTACACATCTGTAATACAGTTTGATAAAATTCTAAGTTTAATGCCTCCATGTGACACACTTGTAAATCTGAAGACTCATAACCCTTAATCCAGAATTTTGAAACTTTTAGTAGACGTTTAGTAAAGCTCCTATGTGGCTCAACAATAGGTATATGACTCTAACTAAACCATCACGTTTCGATACCCCTGGTGAGTAAATCAAAAATGTTCCATTGTGTAGGTTTATACTTAACGACATAAGACCAGTTTAGGTTAACATGAAATGTAATTTGTTGTTTTGTGTGCAGTTTTGTGATTTTGTAGTTATTTTAATTTTCGTGTATAAGTCTCCATGTTTATTTTTATAAGGTGATTTAGTTGTCGAAAAGATAACTCTTGTTTCGTAATAAAATTATCTGAGCGATTTTATATAAAGCCATACACACTGTAACTGTGAAAAATATATATGTATATTCAACAGGTAGTTCCATATAAACTGTTCTGGTTTTGGAAACAAATAAGATAATCTTATAGCAAAACGGATTACTCTAGGAGAAAGATTGTTCTACGAGCTTAGGAAATAAGATTTCGTTTAACAGCCACTAGAGAAAAAGTATGTTTATTTGTTTTTATGGTGTTGTGAGCCTATCTGGACACACGTACCTAGTAATATTACTGAGAGCATAGTATATCTAAGTTTGAACAAGACAGCGAGACGGACAAATATTGTTTGAAATGTCAAGTACCTTATACATTTGGCACATTTTGGTTGTCTGCGTTATTAGCCGTCCCTAATTTAGCAGTGTAAGACTAAAGGGAAGGCAACTAATCATACTACCACCGCCAACCATTGGGCTACTCTTTTACCAACAAATAGTGGGATTGACAGTCACTTTATAACGCCTCCACGACTGAAGGGACGAGCATGTTTGGTGCGACGGGGATTCGAATTCACAACCCTCAGATTATAAATCTAGGGCCCTAACCACTTAGACATGTCAAGCCCGGTAAATTAATTAATTTTGTGTTCACTGAGCTGTTACATAAATATGAAAATTTCAAAAGTATCATAAATTACTTCCTTTATTAGAGTTTTTTTATTTTTAAATTCCGTCCAATAAAGTTATATAGAGGTCACTTTTCTTAGAGCACTCTAGCAGAACATTACTGTTATTATGTGGTATATCTATTAAAATTTGTAAAGGAAGTAATTTCCGGTGCATTACTAAGAGCATGAATCTACGTTATTTAATCATGATTAAACGTGATTATTTCGTGATTGAATCAGAATTTTATTGGTGAACGCAGAAGAGCATATACATACACATAAAGAAATAAAGATTAAATGTTGCAAATGTAATATAAATCATCTTTCCTTTGGGATTACTTTTCTAGTGGCTAAGCGGTAATTCTGAGAGCTTATTACGTTAAATATCGAATTTCGATGCTCATGGTGGGTAGAGCACAGTTAAACAACTGTGTAGATTTGGGTTTAACAACAAACAAAACTTCCTGAATTGGCAAAAATAACATCTATTGGTTCTTATTTTGTATAGTAGAGTCGAGTTGAGTAGACAGAACACCTGTCTTTAATTCTGTTTTAATGACAAAGTTACTAAAATCTGTTTGCCAAAGTCCTTAATTTTGAGCTATTGACTAAATGGCTGCACCTTATGATCCACCATAGATTGACTGCTATTTTATGACACACCTACAGCTTGGAGCGTAACTAGTATTTGTGGTATCGCACTTATTCAAATCCTGCTTCCCAGATCCAAACTAGAGAGTTCTACCATAGAATCAACCAATACTCTTTACCTATAACTACATGAAAGAAGACATACAATCAAATCCCGGCTCCTGCTGTTATGTAAAGGACTTCTCTCCAGATGACAGCAGATGAACAGTCAAAAAGTAGGTTACAAATTAATTTATTTTAGTCTCTAATGATAACAAATAGTATCTAATTAGTATTTAGGCTCAGGTGAAGTTAGGCTATTGGTTAATATAGCGATTGAAATCCGCTCGCCACAATCCTATTGTATTTTACATACCATGTACTAATAATTTTCACTTTTACTATTTAGACCCAATTAAATCAAAATTTGCCTTCGATGTATCGCATGTCACATACATCTCTGCACCTAATGAAAGACTAATTAATCTTTATTTGCCCATTACGAACATTTTAGTTTTACTCGACGCATTGATATTTTTAGATGCATGACTATTTGACCTATTATCTACTTAATGTCGTTCTTTTTTAGAATTATTTTATCCACAGTTGTTTGCAATATACTTTCAGCTTGAAATTGGCAAAGGATCTGGTCTGTTACGTGTTCTCAATCATCAACTTTGTAATGTCACTTATGTCAACAATTTTTTGGAAAATTCTTTTAAAAAAAAGTCCTCTGTTGTGACAGAGGTAAGCTTACGTACTTACAATGTTAAAATCCAAGGTTCAATTCCCAGTGGTAGACACAGAAGATAGCCCAATGCGGTTTTGCTCTAAATGAAACAATCTTCAAACTATTTCTTGGCTTGAACGTTAAATAAAGAGCATTGTTAAGCCCAAAACAAAAGGATATTACATTAAGACAACTGCGAAATAAAGTCACACAATGCAATGGTCAATGAGGATGTTATTGATGAAACGTATATTGGGAATATTTATCTTCAGCAATATCATTAACACTGAAGAAGATATTTGAAATTGGGGAGAATATTCTCAAGGATTAACAGATATATTGGATTTTTAATACCTTAAATCGTTTAAATGAATTGGAAACTCAGCCTGCAAGAGTACATTTTATAAGTAACGGAAACCTTGGAATAGATGGTTTATAAACAGTAGAATTATTTAGAACGTTTGTTTGTGTGTTGAATATCACACCCAACCTGCTCTAGTCGTCCCTAATTTTGAAGTGATAAATTTAACGGAAGGCAGCTAATCAACATTACTCACGTCCACTTCTTCAGCTACTTTTTACCACCATATAGTGAGATTGATTGCCACTTTATAACGATCCTACGGCTAAAAAAATGAGCAATTTTGGAGGCAGGATTCGAATCTAAGTCGTCGGGCCATAATAGACCACAATGCGTTGTTTAATGTTTGTGTATGTATGTATCAAGCTCTCTGTATTTCACATTCAAGAGATGCTATTGATCGTACGGATCAAGAAACGCGGCTTCAACTAGTGTCATCGCTTCTTCCCCTACTACAGAAGTGGACTTACCCAATAAGAGTGAAGGAACGACTACCAGTTGAGTTGTTGGATTTTGCTGTTTTACAACAAAAGTTTCACAGTAAGTTGGCTGAAACTCCTCAACGTTTCCTGCTGGTGACGGTGTGGACTTGATTGTCTAGACTTCCTATAAATTAAATACACTGCACTTTTACATGCAACTAATGTAAGTGTGTACTGTCTTTGTATCTGTCCAAAGTTTGTTTTTTTTTATTAAACTGTGTATAAGTAAACGTGTGGGTACTAAATAAATATTAAACAAGTATTCTAACTTTATTAGTATAGCTTAGGTTTGTTTCTGCTTGTGTTAAAGGAAAGTGCTAAGCAGTTGGCAATTTTTTCTCTGTCCACTATGTGTATCAAAACCAGAATTTTAGAGTCGTGATCCTTCAGAGTTACCTCTAAGCCACTGCGGGACGTATAGTTTGGGCTTTTGGCCCTTATAAATAACTAACTGCAGAAATTAAGCTGAATTTAGTTTGTAATTGGTGTCATACGTAGCCTAGAATTAGCACAGCTAAATTGTAAATTCGAAGAATTGTGTTTCGTAACAAATCTCCACATCTTATAATCTGAGGATCGTGGATTCGAATCCCCGTCGCACCAAACATGCTCGTCCCTTCAGTCGTGGGGGCGTTATAAGTGACTGTCAATCCCACCATTCGTTGGTAAAAGAGTAGTAGCCCAAGAGTTGGCGGTGGGTGATGAGAACTAGCTGCCTTTCCTCTTGTCTTTTATTGTTAAGTTAGGGACTGCTAGCATAGATAGCCCTTGAGTAGCTTTGTGCGAAATTCATAAAAACAAACAAACAAACTTTATCGTTAAAAATTGTTTTTGACAGCAGCGATGCGCAGTTCTCAGTTCTTTTATCGTTTCAAAACTTGATATAACGACGTTCTCACACTATATATTAAACTCCCTTAGATTTGTTTATTTTTTCATTTCGCGCAAAGCTACATGAGGGCTATCTGCGCTGGCCGTTTATAATTTCGCAGTGTAAAGCTAGAGGGAAGAGTGATAGTGATAATTGCCCAGAGCCAACCTTTCGGCTACCTTTTTACTAACGAATAATAGGATTGATGCCCAAGGTATATCGCCCTCATGACTGAAAGGGTGAACATGTTTGGTGTGACGGAGATTCGAACCTGCGACTCTCAGATTACGAATCGAATATCTTAACCACCTACACATGCCAAGCAGGACTCGGGGAATAAACTATTTAGATACTTTTCACATTGACACTAACCGTGCTCAGTGTAACCGATTTGTTTTACAATCATTTCCGTAACTGTACACTTCAACATCATCAGAACAATTTATAACTGTGGTTATTGCTGAATGTTTAATACCTATTAAAAAAAACAGAAAAACATTATTTAATAATTGTCACATGAATTACGAGAATGACATTCAAAATGCAATAATCAACCAATCACTATGTCCTCCTCAATTTTGAGGGTCGACAACTGTGATTCTCCTTTCCTTGCTGTATTCAACAACATTTTTAATTCGAGCTCCTTGTCGACAGTCTTATGTTATAGAACCAAGTGAGTCTCAGCAACACCCCTCACTTTTTTAACCTATTATAATCTCTTCTAATCTTACTTCAAGTCAAACTTTGTGCTTCAACAGTTGCCTTTACTTGTTCAAATACATGATTGTTCTTTTTTCTTTTCAGGTAGTTGGTCTTTCACGTTTCTCTATAACATCACATTTCAAATGTCTTTGTATATCATAGAACATAATAACCTATGGAGTGGAACTGTACATCAGTAACAGTTCTAGTTTGATATCTCTCCTGGACGTTTCTTTGAGTCTTAAGAATGCTATTTTGTCATTCTTATGCTTCGTTTTATCCGTTTTCTACACTTACCATTCATATTCTTCCCTAAATAAGTAAATTTCTCTACGTGTTCTCTATCTTCTACTTTGTTGGCTATTCTGGGAGTTTTCTCAGTCGTGACATTGTAGTTGCTTAGGTTTTATTAACGTTTATCCTGATTCTATAGTTTTCTCCTTTGTAAACACACCTGTTAAATAACTTGTTTTTATTCCTTAGATAACACTAAAATAAGCAAAATAAATTTGGGATAATTAGTCACATATTAACAAATAAGAGAAGTTAAAAATTTAAAGACAAAAAGAAGGAAGTTAGAAGACAGATATACCTACTGTCAAAATTTTATCATTTAGTGAAATATAAGAAAAGTGACATTGCGCTAGAATTATCGTAAAGTAAGAAGTATTAAAATAATTGTTAGAAGAAATTTAAAGCCTTAAACCTACTATTACTAAACCATTTTAAAATCTATTCCAACATATTAACGGTGGGATTTAAAGGTTGTTGACTGGGAACCAACATTTTGGATTAATCGGTTGTTCTCAATGAGTTTTGTTTGTTGTTTTTTTTTTGTTTTGCGAGTTAGTCTGAAGATGTCTCTGTTTGTTATCTCTCCATCTGTTTGTTTGTTTTTTTAATTTCGCACAAAGCTACTCGAGGGCTATCTGTGCTAGCCGTCCCTAATTTAGCAGTATAAGACTAGATGGAAGGCAGCTAGTCATCACCACCCACCGCCAACTCTTGGGCTTCTCTTTTACCAACGAATAGTGGGATTGACCGTCACATTATAACGCCCCCACGGCTGGGAGGGCGAGCATGTTCGACGCGACGGGGATGCGAACCCGCGACCCTCAGATTACGATTCGCACGCCTTAACACGCTTGGCCATCTGATCAATCAATATTGTTTTGGTTATCAGCTGTATTTCCTTAAAGTCGAAAACTTTTTACCTCTCCTGAAGTCAAAGCTCTCTTATGCTAACTTTTTCGTTAAGCAGGATTACGTCCTGTTTCACTTTTATGTATATGTATGTATGACGTGATAGCTAGTATACAACTTCGGATATTTAACTTTGATCTCCAAAGAATTCTCTGAGATTTGAAAACTACTCTGATGCGTAAAGACGTTTCTCATAATTTCGTTATCTCAGACAGATATGGTATAGTCACTGTATATGAAGGCTTAAGTTTGATTGTTTCATTGTGCTTTGTCCTTCCATAGCGTTAGTTGATTAAAATTACTGGGTATTGGTTTTAAATTGGGGATGAGGTAACGTTTACTTGCTGTTTTCTACACAGTTAGATCCGAGAACAATGGGACAGCTTATGTATTCAGTGTGAGCCAGTAATGGATGGTGAGGCATTAAAACTGAAGTATTGATTTATATAGAATAGAATTACTCTACAGGTCGGTGAATTCTCTTCCATTAGTAGGCATATGAGATTATGACATCTGGGAAGACAAGCGTATTCTTTGTTTCGGTTGTAATCTGGCAATTTAGATAAACAGAGGAATTCGTGTGTCTGTTTGAATATCATGTACATATCACATACAAACGTTTTGACATCACGACCAACTAAAAATGTTTGTACAACCGAAAGTGTAGTTGATAATCTACACAAGATCAACTGATCAACTGAAAAGCCGTTAACACTTTCAGACAGTCTCAAGATATCTATAAACTTAGATAACTAAACAGCCAGTTATGTTCAAGAATGTTTGTTTTCAATCACTATTGAATGTTAGCTCCAGCTGTTTCACTTTCAAATGGTTTATTATCTAACATGTTTTAGAGTTTTGAATTATTGTTTCTAACACAATATGTTTAATACGTATTTTATGACTAATTTATTTATGTCTTTATTTTTGCCATCTATTCCAGTAATAACAAAGTTTTGATAAAAATGACTTTAATTTACTCTTTTTATAATTTATTTGAAGTGTTAGGATTATTTTCACATATTACTTTTCCACCTCTGACTGCTAATGTCTTTGGTTTATCCCCCATCACACCTCAGTGGCTCAGCAGTAAGTCTCAAGGCCTATAACGCTTCGATACCCGTGGTAGACATAGCAAAAATAGCCCATTGTATAGCCTTGCGCTTAACAACAAAGACGTTTTTCACTGCATTGTTAGGCACGTTGTAGTACTTCACGTGCTAGTGATGTGTAATTGTTTGTTTGTCTTTTGAATTTCGCGCAAAACTACACGAGGGTTATCTGCGCTAGCCGTTCCTAATTTAGTAGTGTAAGAGTAGAGGGAAAGCAGCTAGTTACCACCACCCACCGCCAACTTTTGGTCTACTCTTTTACAAACGAATAGTAAGATTGACCGTAACATTATAACACCCCCATGGCTCAAAGGGCGAGCATGATTGGTGCGATAGGGATTCGAACCCGCAACCCTCAGATTACAAGTCGAACGCCTTAACCCACTTGGCCAGTGCTGGGCCGTGTTGTGTAAAAACAATGCTGTTTTCACTCGCACTGATAATGGTGAACGTAGTTACGTAATGGTGAATGTAGTTTGACAAATAGTTACTCACATGGTTGGTAAAATTTCAATAATTATAATCGAGTTTGGAATACTCAACCATACAGTTGTTATAATCACTAATTATAGCTGTTATTTCACACTTTCATATTCTTAGTAAACTGTTGGGATAATTATATTAAGGATTACGCTCGGTCTCATTATAATAATGTCCCTAGTGTGAATCTTGGGAAAGTGGCTCTCAAACAGTTGCAGGAAAACAGTTTCCGTACTCTGGGCCATGGATGACCTATAACACTAACATTCAAATCCGGTCAGTTTCTCAAAGAGTGCTCTAACTTATCTAACAGTAATGGATATAGGGTGTATGTCACTATCTAAGTATGTGACCACAATTCTTTACAAAAAATTGACACTTTGAATATTTAAGATTCAGACAATTAAAAAACTGTGGTTTGTCGCACAACGATTTTTTAATAACAGAACATAATTTTAAATAAAAGTACTCTCCTTACAACAAGAACAAGACTTTCACTAGAAACCCCGGCATGGCGAAGTGGTTAGGGCGCTCGACTCGTTATTCGAAGGTCACGGGTTAAAATACACGTCACACCAAACATGCCCGCCCTTTCTGCCGTGAGGACGTTATAAAGTTAAGGTCAATCTCACTATTCGTTAGTAAAAGAGTAGCCCAAGAGTTGGCGGTGGGTGGTGATGACTAGCTACCTTCCCTCTAGTCTTACACTGTTAAATTAGGGACGGCTAGTACAGATAGCCCTCGAGTAGATTTGTTCGAAATTCAAAACAAACCAAACCAAAGTTTCACTAGAACCGTACCTGAGGGTTTCATCATACTTTCATTCATTAAAGTTTTAAAACTAGTTCTGAGAAACTGACATTCTTAAAAAAAAAAAACTCTTACTTTTCTTAACTAAACAACAGCACTTTTAATATATAAAATATTATAGTTAATATCAGTAAAATGTATGAAATAAATTAGCTCTATGGATTGAATAATTTTGTTGCAAATCAGCGTGCATGACTAAAGACTACAATAGGAACAATATTCCTATCTGGTACCTCCCAGAAAAATGCTCAATTTTTCTAAAATTCTCTCAGTGAAGCATTAACATTACAGTTAGTAAATACGTAGGGTGGCGGTTCTGCTAGTAAAACAAATTGTCTTTTAAAAGTAAGATGTTGTTTTTGAACAAATTTCTAAACCCGGTTTTTAGCGTTTTAACAGCTGTGCCACTGGGGTTCTTGAGAGCAAGAAGTACAAATTAATTGAGTCAGTATTGTTATCCAAGTTTCTGTCTGTTTTGTAAATCGAATAAAAACTAGTTGGTTAGTGAAAATATACGTGTTCCAGCAGCTGGATAATCATGTTTGGACACAAAGACATGTTGATTTTCTACTGTTTCTTCATCTTCCAAACATTTTCCAATGGAGTGTGTGTGTTTTCTTACAGCAAAGTCACATTGGGCTATCTGCTGAGTCCACCGAGAGGAATCAAACCCCTAATTTTAGCGTTGTAAATCCGTAGACATACCGCTTAACCAACGGGAAACTTTTTACAATCGACCGCCACTCTTTAGCTTATTAAGTCTCTTAAGGATTTTAGAATATTAATTATTTCATAATTTTGGGGTTTGAGTCAAATTATTGGCTATATTTTGACCAACTTACGTGGGATTTCGTACAAAAGTACTTTTCTACAGGTCCCACACTGACAAAAACTCACAAACTTGCCTATCTTTAGCAAATATGCCACACAAAAAAGAAGAATTTTAGGGTCATCTAATAATTATCTCGCCGTATTTCGGCTAACTTGAATGTGGATTTGACAAAGAGATAACCCTTTTTTACAGGTTTCATACAACTACAAACAAAAATGCGGATATACCCAATTTTGGTCATTTTTGGGGGTCAAAAAATTAAATAAATCAGTAATTGTAGTGTTATTTCTTCTATTACTTAGCCTCGTTTCGATCACTTTACATGAAATTTGGTACAAAAGTACTTTTCTACAGGCAGCACACATTAGCAAACAAACATGATGGGCTTGCTCAATTTTAGCAGTTACAGGAGTCAAAATCTCACAAAAGCATAATTTTAGACTTTCTGACAACTGTACCTCTGTATTTTGGCCAATTTACAGGCGCTTTGGTACAAACAAAGTTTCCTTTAGGTTCATAGCAGTGATGTGGGCAGTTTTCGATTTCTCTGTGGTTTTCACAGTTTTTCTATGGCTAGAATTGATGATGTTGTGATTATTTCGCGGACACATGTTGCATTCGCCCGCGAAAGTTGACCTCTTGATTTTAATTTCCTTCTTATAAATTTAAGGAGTGTGTGTATGTTCTTACAGCAAAGCTACATCAGGCTATTTGCTGAACCCAACAAAGGGAATCGATAAATTTAAGGAACAACTTGCAGTCTAGAGGGGTTGAGACTGCAACTTGACAATAGGTTAAGAAAGGGAATGACGAATATTTGTGGAAAACAGTTGTCTGTTTGTTGAAAAACGTTGAGAGTGAAGACATCCTCAATGTACCACAAGGTCCTTTGATGTGACATAATTTCTAATTACAAAAGCATGTATTTAATTTTAATTATGCCTTCCAGTTGAATATTATCCAGCTGTAGATCAGTAATTTCATTTAGTCTTTTTCTTTTGTTTATTGAATTTCGCCCAAAACTCATTGAGAGCTATCAGCGGCAGCCTTCTCTAATATTGAAGTGATAGACTAGCGAAAAGACAAATAATCATCACGAACCTCCGCAGCTCTCCTTTGCCACTGGATATTAGAATTGACTGACACATTATAACGTTCCCAATGCGGAAAGGGCGAGTGTCTATGATGTACTACCGGTTTACCAAACGTGAAAATTGTTTGTAACCAGTTTAGCAGTAATGATAAGATTGTGCTGTCGATTTAACAGTCGTGACAAATTTCTGTTACCATTTAGCAGTTATGATAAATTTCTTCTACCAGTTTAATAATAATGGCAAATTTTTGCTATCGGTTTAGCAATCGTAATAAGTTGTACTGCCATCTTTTGCATAAACTTCTAATTACTGACGTACGAAAGATTTAATTCTACGTGAAGGAAAAGATATTTAATTAACTTTTAATGCGAAAGTTCTTATTGAAACGTCGGAGTTTTAGTGCCTTGAAGCTTACCTAATTTAATGCGTGTGTCTATGATTTTTATCATTCCTTCAGCCCATCAAAATATAAGAATTTTCTTATTTTCAATCTATATAAAGTGATGAATTGCCTAGAAACTACTGTAAAAAAAAATGAAGCATGGTTAATATTGTCGGGTACCATATGAAACTGATTCGTGCTGATAAACTTTTCATATGTTAGGACTAATGTAAATGGACACATTTCGTTCATATTTATTAGGCCTAGGAAAACGCTGAAATAATTATCTTATTTTATGTGTAAGTAGTTGTCTAAAAGAAAAAGTAAAACTAAATTAATGGTGTTAGAAATAAAGAAAATAGCTTTAAAACGAAGTAAACTAACATTTTTATCTCAAAATTATAGTTTTAGAAATTTTTATGGACTTAGAATAAGAAATAGTGGTGCTAGATCTCAAGATAATAAATATACTGAGAACTAATGACAGAATAATAGTCTTAAAACTATATGTCATAGCGTTATACTCAAAGATATTGGACTTGAAGCGAGAGATATCAGTGATATATCTAGAAACAATGAAGTTAGAACTACAAATAGCAGTTTTAGACTTAAAGATAATTGACTACAGACAAAATATGATAATGTTTAACCTAAAATTCATGGACCTGGAACTAGATATAGTTATATGTGATACATTAAATGTCGTTAGAACTTAAGGTAAAGGAGTTGTAACTAAGAATTATAGAGCTACAGCTAGACGTAAGAATTCTGGATCAGAATTGGTAGATTTGAAACTTTGCACAAAGCTACACAAAGGCTATCTGCGCTATGTTTCTCTAATTTAGAACTGATAGACTAAAAAGAAGCCAACTAGTCGACACTTTCTGCTACCTCTTGGGCTACTTTCTATCATCGAATATCAAAATCCATCGTCACAGTAAAATACCCCACAGCTGAAAGAGTAACCATGTTCAGTGTAACGGGAATTTGAAACTGTGACCTACAGATTGCGAGTCGAGTGTTCTAACCATCAAACCATGCGAGGCCAGAAAGGTCAGAACCTTGTGCTAACAAAACCAAATACTGATGATAATAAGTCAAAGATATTTGCTGGACAGGTTAGGAACTATCGGTTGCCTAAATAAATTAAGTTTTAATACCGTAAAATTGATTAGAAAGCATTATATTATGCAACTCCAATTTATGCCGTATTAAGAATTATACATATGCATCATAGTAGAAAACAAAAATAACTACATCAGCCTAGACTTGATATTTTACTCTTTAATCAATATTACCGTAACTGAGTGATGAGTTAAGTGTATTTGAATAAAAAAATGTTTTGATCGGTGTTGGAAAATACGAGATACCAGTAGAACAGTGGTTCTTAACCTTGTCGGAGGTACTGAACTCCGGAAGATACGTACTTGCATTCACTGAACCCTTCATAATTGGAAAAATAAAATACGATTTTTTCAAATTCAAAACATAAGTAGATATTTTATTAGTGCACAAAATGAACCATGCATCAGTTGCACACAATATCACTGTGTTCAAAGAACAAAACCAACAAAACATGAATTTCACACAAAAACAAAAACATAACTCAATGAATATTTACTGCAAATCAATGTGACTTTTGCTGTTGCCTTTCAGAGACAAGTTCAGAAATGCGCGGCTTCACCTTGGCAAGTGCCACTCTCATATCATTTTCGCAACAAAGTATATTCTTCGTTTTTTATGTCTACCATCCTCGAAAAGGATTGCTCGCAAAGATACGTTGTAACAAACGGTATGACTATCTCAAGGGCTTTCTTAGCAATAAGAGGGTACGCTACGATTTGGTGACACCAAAACGTTGAGAGCGTTGTTGTTCTGAAAAGTTGTTGTTGAACCTGGCTCTGCTGAAGTTCAATGATTTCGTCAAAGTATTTATCATTGACATCTGCTGTCGTAACACTAAACATGAACGGCTGTCTCACCCATGCTGGATATGACTCTCTGATGAGGAAGTATCTGTCGAGAGACTTTGCGAGCTCATCTAAATGCATGGCAATTGCTTGCTTCAGTTCCCCGGGTAGAGAAATATCTCCGATTTCAGACACATCTTTGATCTTACTTTCACAGTCATCCAGCAGGGGAAAGTTTGCAAAGTTATTATTCCCTCTTCGTCGTTTCCATAATGGTTGCTTTTTCTGAAAAGCCTTCAGGTTTTCTTCCGCTTTGATGATGTTGTCTTCACCGCCCGACATCTGTTGATTGAGATGATTGAAGATATCGGCCATGTACGCCAAAATGAGAATAAACTTAGATTTTTTGCAGCAATCTGCATGACAATGTTGGTGCTCTCGCAAAAACAGGGCTACTTCCACACGCATGGCAAAAACACGATTCAGCACCTTTCCCCGGGATAACCACCGAACGTTAGAATGGTACAGATGTACCTCGAATTCAGAGCCCATTTCATTACACAGCTCTTTGAAAATGCGGTGCTTCAGGGCACTATTTCGCACATTCTACTACAATTTTAATACTTCTGCCAGTTTTGAAGCCAAGGGTTTTGTTGCCAACGAATGTCTGTGCAGAACACAGTGCGTTACAATTATATGTGGTGCATCGGCTTTCACCAGCGCACTAAAACCAGAGTTTCGTCCCAGCATGACTGGAGCTCCATCCGAACAAAATGCAGAAACCATATCCCATGAAAGATCGTTGTCTCTGAAGAAGTCATCCACAAGTTTCTTCACGTCGGCTGCCTTAGTTGTTGTTGTAAGAACCTTACAATATAAAAAATATTTTATCTCGTCGTTTTTCGCATAGCGCACGAATACAACAAGCTGGCTTAGATTGGAAACGTCGGTGGTCTCGTCGAGTTGAAGACTGAATTTTGCTGGGCTTGAAATCAGATTTGCAACTACTTGAGCCAAGATATCATCGCTCATGTCATCTATTCTGCTGCTTATGGTGTCATTTGAAAAGGACTTTGGAATAACTTATTTTCAGCAGCTTTTCCCAGCATGATATTCGCCATCTTTAACGCAGCTGGTTTTACGAATGCTCCACCAACGGTGTGTGATTTTCCCTGCTTTGCAATCAAGTACGCAACTTCGTACGATGCTGTGAGGATCGGTTTGTCGATGGGTACAAAGCCGATAACAGGCAAAGTAGCCATTTCATCGAACTTGACTCTCTTTACCTTGAATTCAGCAAGCGTTGTGTTCTTGTATTTCCCATCTCCATGCAGCTTTAGGGAGTGTTCTCTTAGTTTTGCCGGTGCTAGACTAGAATTGCTCAACTTGGCATTGTATATCATGCATTGAGGATGCTGACTCCCGTCATGTTCCGTCATACACACGTGAATCCATATTGTACGTATTCGTCCGACCACTTTATGTTTTTGCTCGACATAGTTAGTATGAATGGATTGAAAGATTAGGGAAAAAATCACAAATGACGCACGATTACTACAGTCACAAGTCGACTGCTAAGCGCACGAAGTTCCCTGTAGCACAGATATTATGGCCAAGTGATATGACGTGATCAGCCGCAGCCAATGATGGCCAAGTGGAGCATGACGTCACGAATCATACGAGTGGGGTGAACGGAACGGACACACACACAGTGTGTGTGTCTTGACCTCCATCGAACTCCTGAGACTGACTCACCAAACCCCTGTGGTTCTATTGAACCCAGGTTAAGAACCACTGTAGTAGAATAAGAACTTCATTATGAAAGTAAAGTAGGTTAGACATCGAACTGCCTTTCTAAACTATAAAGCTTGAACTTTGAATTCCTAATAAAAGGGGGTTTATGAATATAAATGTATTTTAAATTAATCATACTTTTATTTTGTTGTTTTTTTTAAACTCCACACTATTTGCCTTCCTCTGTTAAAAACAGCAGTAAATCTGCAGGCTTGTGATGTTAAAATCTGTTTACGATACCCCTGCTGGGCAAAACACATGTAGCCGATTGTGTAGTTAAGTGTTCAACAACAACTAACCAACATTATTACCTATTATTCTAATTACCATCACAGTAATACTCCTGTTGTTGATGTTGCACTTCGTAAGAACATAAAATGAAACAAACTATACCATAAAAACGTAAGCCTGGACTTTGCGTTGACCACGGTGTAGTGGCAGAAACGTTGTGATATTTTCATTAAATGATTGAATAAGAGTTGTCTGTATTAGCGTTTCTTTTGGTAAGTTAAGATAAATTAGATTTTTGTTCTGAGAACTGTAGTATTATTTCTAATAATCAAATTAAGGTATTCAAACATTCATTATTATTTATATTCTCTTAATTTTTCAAGCAATTGACTACAATGACACCTATAATTTGTTTCCAACAGTGTACCTGAAAGTTTCAAAGGCGAATATCACAATTCGACATAGAAGTAGTGATAATGTTACACTTATTTTAATTAAGACTCATACATAATGTTGTAGATGTGTAGCAGACATTACGAAACACCAGTTCAACTGTTTGATACAAGTTTACAGAAGACGTTAAGAAACATCCATTCAGCTCTTTAGTATAAGTTTATATAAGACATTAAGAAACATCCATCCAGCAATTTAGTACAAATTTATATAAGACATTAAGAAACATCACTATAGTCATTTTATAACGCTGTATTTCAATAAAATATAATTGTTTATTTTAGTTTTTAGTTTTCACCATGTGGTAAAATAAATTATGTTTTTATTTGTGATAATTGTGTTACATTTGCTATTATTTATAATTTAAGACGCACGATAATTAACTAAAATTATGTCTATAAATTGTTTTCAGCAGCGGAGAATCGAGTTTAAGACCGAATTTCTCACCTTAACAAGAAAATGTGATAACATTATGGTGTTATTTGAAGTAACACTCATATATATTTTTGAACGCGAAGAAGCAATAAATATTGGGCAGAAATTAAGAAAGATCAGTCCAGCTATTTGGTACATGTTTATGGATGGCATTATGAAACATCAGGCTAGCTGGTTTGTACAGGTTTATAGATGGCATTATGAAACATCAGGCCAGCTGGTTTGTATAGGTTTATAGAAAGCATTAGGAAACATCAGGCCAGCTGGTTTGTACAGGTTTACAAAAGGCATTAAGAAATATCATTACCTCTGTTTATAGAGATTTATAGAGGGGATTATGAAACATCAGGCCAAATTTTTGTATAGGTTTATAACAGACATAAGGAGTTATGATTCTAGCTATTTCGTACAGATTTATTGAAACATTAGTTAACGTCAAACTAGATATTTGTTACAAAAGTCATTAGAATCATCAGATCAAGATTTTGTACAGTTTAACAGAAGATATTAAAAACATAGAGACAGCCATATGGTAGACCATGGAACTACAATTAACATATGATTAAATACCTTAAAAAAACATCATTATATGCTAACAGACCATGACAAAATGTCCAAACCATGGTTACAGACAACAGAACTACAACTAACATGGTCACAAACCATAAAACAATATCCAACATGGTTGCAGACCATGAACTACGTCTACCACATAGTTACAGACTACAAAACAATGTCCAAAATACGGTTATATACCATAAAACTACATCAAAAGCATGGGTACAGGCTATGCAACAACATCCAGCTCATTGTTACACATTACACAACTAAATCTAACACGTGAGAAGATACAAGGAATGTTTCAGAGAGGCTTGAAAATATTGATTGCGCATGTAATTAAGTTTCTCGTTTCGTACTTTACTTACAGTTACGAGAGAAGTCAGACAAGCAAGCTTGTTTATTAGATTGTTCTTACCTCAAACGAAGTTATTTTAGTGAACGAGTTCAGTATTTTCAAAAACATCAAAGGATTGGTTTTAATGCAGAGAAAGGCACACGATAGATAATAAATAGAAAAGTCAACCTTTGCATCTTTCTCATTGGATCGTGATGAGTTATTTACTCACCTCCTTCAACTTACGACCCGGCATGAACAGGGGTTAAGGCACTCGACTCGTAAACTGAGGGTCGCGGGTTCGAATCACCGTCGTACCAAACATGCTCGCCCTATTAGCCGTGGAGACGTTATAATGGTACGGTCAATCCCACTATTCTTTGATAAAAGAGTAGCCCAAGAGTTGGCCGTGGGTAGTGATGACTAACTGCCCTCTCTCTAGCTTTTACACAACTAAATTAGGAACGGATAGCGCAGATAGCCCTTGTATAGTTTTGCCAAACCGAACCAAACAAACCCTTCGACGTCTCAACAGTATGAGAGCTTAGCACTATAAACGCTAGGGGCCCAACATAGATATCATCTTTTTACAACTTATTGCCCAGCAACAACCATTTATTTAATTAGTTTAATACAGTTTAATTTTATAATCGTAAAATATATACAAGTTCATTTCTATATACATAGGTGTGAATGTTTCGTCTTGTGAATATATCAAAGTCAGAACGCATTTGCTGTGATAACTGTGATTTGTTATTGGATGATAGAATAATCATGTGGTTTGTCACTGACGCGACCTGCACAAACAACAAATTGCAGAAATAAATTTCACATGGACTTATCTAATATGTTTTCAGTATGCTCAAACCTCAGATTCGAGGTTTGACTTGAAACTGACTGTATGATATCTGGCCAATTTGTCTTGCGTTTATTCAGCCATAAACAGTGACTTCTCTTTCCTTTTTTGGTGAATATTCACGCAAATATCATATTTGTAAGAAGGTGCTTGGAATCTATTCAACACTTAGCCTTGGGGAGACTGGCAAATGAAATTATGTTGATGAGAAATTATTTTAGTAATAATAAAATTAAATAATAATTGTCTGCGATGATTTCAACAACATCGTAATCTAAAAGAAAAACATTAGATCATTTTGGATTAAGACCAGGAACGTGACCTAGTGTTTGGCGTGACAGGCTGCAGAGCGATGGGTTCTGGATTAGAGACGCTCCTAACTTTCTGCGCACATTGGATTCGTGTGTGCCCTATATAAATTTGATGGTTATGTCTCACTGTTTGTTCAGATAACCAAAGATTAGCAAAAGGTGCTAAGTCTTGTCAGATAATGTAAAGTCCTTCTTCACACTACCTCTAAAAAAAAAAAACGTGTTTATTTATAACAAAAGGGCCCCCCGCTAGTACAGCGGTATGTCTCCGGATTTACAACGCTAAAATCAGGGGTTCGATTCCCCTCGGTGAGCTGAGCAGATAGCCCTTTCTGGCTTTGCTATACGAAAAACACAAACACATATAACAAAAGTTCCTGTGTGACAAAACTTGACATGTCTTGGTGGTAAGAGCGTTCGACTCGTAATCTGTGTGTCGCAGTTTTGAGTTCCCGTGACCGACCATGCTCACCATTTCAGCTGTTGAGCCATTATAATGTATCCATTAATCCTACTATTTTTTCTAAAGAGAAAATACCAGGAGCTAGTAATGGGTGGTATTGACTAGCTGTCTTTCCTCTACTCTGCCATTGCTAAGTTAAGAACTGCTGGAGCAAATAGCCATAGAGTACCTTTGCTCGAAATTCAAAACAAATCAAAGCCATGTGGTAGTTACTGGCCTCTGCATATATAGATAACATTCACATGGGCTATTCATTCAATATTGGGGCCCGGCATGGCCAAGTGCGTTAAAGCGTGCGACTCGTAACCTGAGGGTCGCGGGTTCGCATCCCCGTCGCGCCAAACATGCTCGCCTTTTCAGCCGTGGGGGCGTTATAATGTGACGGTCAATTCCACTATTCGTTGGTAAAAGAGTAGCCCAAGAGTTGGCGGTGGGTTGTGATGACTAGCTGTCTTCCCTCTAGTCTTACACTGCTAAATTAGGGACAGCTAGAACAGATAGCCCTCGAGTAGCTTTGTGCGAAATTCAAAAAAAAAAATCATTCAATATTTAATCAAACTTCACTTTTATGTTTATTATAATGAAATTCTATAATATTTGGAGGATTTTTTAAAACGTTTACCAGTTTTAATCATTCTTACACGTTAGATAAAGTGAAAAATTATGTGATTCTAAACTTTGTTGGAAAATGAAAATAAATACAGACCTGTAATCTCCACTATACACCTACGTAACAGGTTTTGTATAAAATCGTTTATATAACACGTTAACCCTAAACTTTCTGGTAATGTCTATTAGCCTTTAAATGACTTTTTGTTGTTATATTGTCACTAATAACGTGTAAGTCATATATATATACACACACACACACATAATTACCATCAATATTACCATTAACCCTACAGTTTATTACTGATTGGACCCATTAATTACTTTATACAGAAAGCTTTAAGATGGACGATAGCGATATTTCTTTATGTGCTTAAATTATTACACCTTCAAGAAGTTAAGACTGTATCTAACATTTCTTGTTATATTTAAACGTCAAGTGTGAGAGTTCTAGATCGAAACTTAATATAACGAATGTAACAGTTTATTTGGATTGTAAGAAAAAGTTTTATTATATTTTATCATGAAAAACTCGAAAGATACCGAAGCATAATTTCTAGACTGATTATCTGATAAACGATCAAATAGTTGATGTTTTTCGTCACGTTTCCTGTCCGTTTATGTCCAATATGTTTTTTTTATTTGCACTATCATGTGAGTAAACATTTAAATATTTCTTAGTGCTTGAGTGTGTGTTGCACTTCAAAAGTTTTGATTTGTACATTGAAGGTCAGATTGTAAGTTTTAAGTAAAATATTTTGTACAGATTCTAAAATAAAGAAAAGCTAATTTCCTGCTCCTTATGTTTTATTTGTAATGATCTAATTCACCATGAATATACAGCAGATATTATTATATTGAGGTGTATATCAGAATATCGTTATCTTATAAACTAAGAAGGTTTTGAAATAATGTATATCTTAAAGTGTTGTAACAAGTAAATCTGATATTTTACTTACATCGCTGACTCCAGTAAAACTAAAGTATGTTATGTATTATATATGTAAAAACGGCTGGTTTGGATTGAGGAAATTTTTATGTAGAGGAGCGAACAACGTTCTCAGCCCATACCAGCCGTCTTTAGATATATATTTTTCTCTACAAGTGGGTTTTCGCGTCATCACTGATCATTATGGTGTACATTATTAAATATATAGAGATAAATTATGATCTACAGTTAAATACGATTAGTGGTTGGTAAAATAAATATTAATTATAGTTTATTAATTATATTGCTAAAATTACTTTTAGCAATCGATATTTTATTATTTTTAAACAGGAAACCTCTGAGACGCCAAGTCCACTTTCGGGTGATATAACCACAGTGCCTCCAAAATTTAATCCTGCATTTAAAAACGCGCTGCATCAACCAATCATAGGCTTAATACACGCTAGAGAGAAGGATTATTCTTAGTGTTGCTTTTAATCTTTGATTCCTCATTGAAAAAAACCCACTTTAAGCCTTATTATAACACCATTAGGGAAATACTTTGCTGCACCAACTCATAAATCAAATACTATTTGATTTTTTGTTTCTTATTTTTATTATTATTAATAGCTAACTTGCCCGTAACACGCACGGGGAGATTACAAGAACCGCAAGTGGTTATATAAGCAAACATATGCGAATGCAGTTTATACGCCACTTCTGGGTTGGCCATACGAATTTATTTATAAGTTATAAGTGGACCTACACAAATCCAAATGATGGTTTGGATAAAAATCTCACAGTGGCTCAGCACTAAGTTTGAAGGCTTATAATGCTAAAAACAGGACTTCAATATCAGTGGTGGGCACAGAAGAGGTAGCCCATGAAGCAGCTTCGCGTTTGACAACAAACAACGCTTATAAGAAAGTTGTGTAGCTTTCACTTTGAGATTATTTCAATGAATACTTTTAGAAAGAAATATTACATTAAGCTTTGCTTTTATTTTCGGGATGAAACTGATCCATCTGCTGGTATGTCAGACTATTAACTGATGCTGGCAAATACAGTAGAAACTGATAACAAACGATGGGTATTTGAAAATGCGAGTCTGTACCGAAAACGTTACACGGCTTTTGAAACATATGACAATGTGATCTGATAACAAATGAGAAAAACATAAGTGGATCGAAATGTAAACTTCGATTTGCTCTAAACGGAAATTAATGGTACGCACTGTTGTTTTTTTTTAGAGGAATCCTCCAGCTCTTTGAGAATTTTTGAAGATAAATGTGTAACAAAAATCGCAGTCATGTCAAAATGATGTCCAAGAATAAACTTTGCTATGAGAAGAAAGATAAAACAAGCAGGTGCAAACCAGGTTAAACTTTATTGTACTCATCAAATAAACTATAACTGATGTGTTACAGAGGAAACGGAGGAGACTTAATCAACAACCCACATAAATATCTCTTGAACGAGCGTTCATTGTGTTGATGTAACGTATAAGATTCCAGTTCAGACTTGTCGTCTTACAGACATGTTAAACTATGTCTATTTAGTACGAATGGAATTGTACGTTTCATGTTATTACACAAATCATAAGCTATGACTGTCTCAAAACAACAATGTTGTAGGTCTTACATTAGAGCATGGGTATTAACCAATGGCCGCCTTATAGAAATAGTAATGTGAATCGTATATTAATATACACAAAAGTAGCTAATGTTTAGTTACTGTTAATGAATACTTCATAATTTATTTCGTCTTTCATGTGTTGTCAATTTTTAATTAACCAGTTATTATTTCCGGCTCATCGACAGTGGATGTAAAAGTAGTAAATTAATTTTATTTTCCGAAGAGGGAGACGCGAATGGATTCTGTATTACAATCACTTAAACTAGTGAAGCTCCAGCACTGTTCGTTAGGAGAACAAACAAATCGATATAATAAATAATTAGCTTTGTATTTATGTGTTTTTTGCACTCCTAGTTATAAGACAATACCCTCAAAAATGATTTTTCTCTTCAGTGTTATGAATAAAAAAGTTCAGTTTTCTATATTTTAAGAGATATGACTTTCTAAAATCAAATGAATTATTTCATGGCTAATAATACATACTATTCAAAATTGATTGTTTTTATGGCCAGGAATTCCTAGTATTAAGCTCGTAGTATCAGTACCTGTAATGTAAAGGTAAGGTTGTTTTTTTCTTTATTGGTATCTATGTTTCCTGTTAACCAAACTGTCTGTTTTGAATATCGCGCAAAGTTACACGTTGGATATATGTTATTGCCATACCTAATTTAGCAATATAAAACTAGAGAAAAAGCAGCTAGTCATCACCACCCACCGCCAACTCTTGAGCTTCTCTTTTATTTATAAATAGTGGGATTGACCATCACATTATAATATCCCCACAGCTAAAGGGACGAGCGTGCTTGTTATGATAAGGATTCGAACCCGCGATTCTCAGATTACGAGTCGAGCCCCCTAACCCCTTGGCCATACCAGGCTTAACCAGACTGTGAAAGCCCTACAAGTATAATGCAGTTTTGCATTACAAGTTCCACATTTTCACAAGCTCGTCAAAGACATGGGTTGAACAAATAATTTTTTATTTGTTTCACATATTTACGCAAAGCTGCACAATAGCTGTCTACATATAAGCATTCCTAATTTTGAGCTAGTGGATAAGGTGGAAAGCAGCTAGTCAACAGTAGTTACTGTTAACTCTTAGACTACTCTAATCGAATCGTGGGACTTGATTGTCACTCTTATAACACAGCCAAGGTCCAGAATTCCGGATCACAAACTTACGGCAACAGAACACAAATTATGAGTCCTTTAATATATGGTCTATCACGCTGACCATTGTCCCTCCTGGACCGAAATAATGTGTAATGATATTATGATAATAAGAATTTTGTAATGCTCTTCCAAGCTTTCATAATTTTTTTTGTAATCCCCAAGCATTACTTAATGTTGTTTTTGACAATCCCTACTTTCAGATTTTTAGTATTAGTTTTATAAAGTTTCAGGATAATTTTCATAATTAATGATTTACCTTTTCTTTACCTATGAGTGTGTTGGATGCTATGTCACTTGTTTGAATATTTGACACAAGCTTCTATTTGTAACTTTAATGACCAACTATAATGTAATCAAAGGATGTCGGTGCTTGAAGACAAGAACGGGGGCAAAGGTCAAATGATGTCATCCTGTGAGGAGATATCCTTTAATGTCACGAAGGTTACGTGATATCACAGTTCCACAGTATTGCGCAAGAAGGCTGATAATTTAGAAATGTGTCGCATAGTTCCAAGTGCCCTCATATGGCACAGCGGTATGTCTGAAGACTCACTGCTAAAACCGAGTTTCAATACCCATGGTGGGCAGAGCACAGATCGCCCATTGTGTAGCTTTGCGCTTAATTTCAAATAATCACTCAATCAATAAACAAGTTCTAAAATATGTTACAAAACTTGTTATGTAGTTTGATTGATGATTTTGAAATTGAATATTTTTAGCGAACTTTAAATACAAATAATCCAAACTCTATATATTTATTCTACGTATCTATACCCATACGCTAATTTTACTTACAATCCACACAGTCCTGAAAAGGACTCTTTTGCCTTGAAGCAAACCAACCAAACTCTCGATATTTTGTGCCCAGGCCAAAATTACGCAGTAAGACAGTATTCAACCTACCCTGTTTTCATTCTTACGTCCGATTTTACCCTCTAGTTATTTAATTCTATAGGAAATGGCTTTCCTTCAATTAAATACTAGATGTACTTGCACAGGGTCCCCGAAAGTACGTTTCACAAGTAAATAAAACTAAATTTAAGAGTAATAAATATTTATATTTCTTACTTTTGAAGTTCACATGTCATGTTCTGTTGTAGTCTACACAATGTGTAATTATCCTTGTGATTCATGGCATCTGTAAATTTTAGTGACGTCATAACTAAACAAGTTGCATCGTTAAGCGCCCCTTATGTGATGTCATTCAGAATCTACTTTAGGGGAAATAATGACATTAATATTACGCTTTCTGAACCAGTTTTCAAATAAATTACTTTCTCCATAGAAATCTCTTTAGAAGTTAGAATAAAAAAGAGCCGCCATTTGCATAACGTACTTATTTGTTTGTTTTTAATTTCGCGCAAAGCTACACAAGGTATATCCTAATATAGCAGTGTAAGACTAGAGGGAGGGCAACTAGTTAAGACCACCAGCCGCAAATCTTGGGCTATTCTTTTACCAACGAAGAGTGGGATTGACCGTACATTATAACGCCCCCACGTATAGGGTACTTAAAGGTATACACATAAATTTCTTTGAATTATAATCTAGACCTAAATCCTAAAAAGTACTATATTTTCGTATTAATAAAAGATAATCAAATTATAAATATTTATCGTTTTCGTCATTCGTACTGATATCCTTACACTGTTTTAACTTTCAACCTATATTCTCCTGAAAAGCACTGTTTCATGTTTCACGTTCAAACTCTATATACATATCATATGTGTGACATTAAACTGTAATGTTGCACAACTTGAATTTATGGTTTACATACCTACGCTACACTATCATTCAAATGCATAGTACTGAAAAAGACTGTTTTTCATGTGAATTTAAAGCGTTTATGTTCAACACGTTTTCGTGTTGAAATAAAACATAAGCACACTGCGTTTTACAGATAATTTTAGTTGTACTGTAACACGAAGCTGTAAGTGATATGATGCATCGTCGCTCATATATATACCAAACAACGGTGCCCCGCATGGCCAGGGGGGTTAAGGCGTTCGACTCGTAATCTGAGGGTCGTGGGTTCGAATCCCCGTCACACTAAACATGCTCGTCCTTTCAGCCGTGAGAGCGTTATAATTTGACAGTCAATCCCACTATTCGTTGGTAAAAGAGTAGCCCAAGAGTTGTTGGTGGGTAGTGATCACTAGTTGTCTTCCCTCTAGTCTTACACTGCTAAATTAGGGATGGCTAGCGCAGATAACCCTCGAGTAGCTTTGCGCGAAATTTAAAAAATAAACAAACAATCCAAACAACGTTTTCAAAGTACGTGTAGTTAGTTATAAGACTATCCTTTTTTTTTTCTTATTGGTAACTTTGTTAATGTGGCTGTTGTTAACTTTACTCTACTATCGAGTTTACAACAAAACGCTCTGTTTGACCCTGTTATATCTGACCTTTGAACACTAGTTTTATGCTGCACACTAACAACAAATTGTCAGTATCGTGCCTTCATGTAATATGACATTGGTAACAAGTTGTGAAACATAGACGTAGAATACATCAATAATCGTGCCATTGTGTAACTAGACATTGGTAACAAGTTGTAGAACTTAATTGTAACAGGATACTCTGGAGACATCAATGACCTGTCTCCGTGTAACCATCTGGGTGTTTCACTTGTTGGATAAAGTAAAATGTTCGAATCGTATTCTAAACAAGAACATCATAAGCAGATTACAAAACACCTGAAGTTAAAAACAAACAATTACAGACTAATAAATATATATATATAGAAACATGGGGCTCTGTATACCTCATCATGGTATTTGGAGCTCGTAATAATGTCAGTAGTTAACATTGTTTGCCATTACATTAACACAATGGAGCTACAGTTTGTGTTGTAATGTAACTAACAAAAACGAAAAAAATATAAAAACGTTCCAGTCTAAGGAAGTCAAATATACAATATATCTGATTCTCGCAAATAAACATTCTAGCAATGTGTGTGAACTCTAACTTTATATTATACATGTTGGCCAAGACCCACAAAACACTTACGGTGGTTTTCATGCCATTCGCTTGCATTTTTCATATTCTATCACTTTCACGCACGCAGTTGAAGCAATGCTTTCTTGCAGGCATTACTTGTTAGATCAATAAATAGTGGTCAAAAGCTACTTAGTGGTACAGCAGTAAGTCTTCGGACTTACATTGTTACAGTCAAGGTTTTGATTTCCCTTGATGGGTACAACAGATAGCATAATGCGATTTTATTATAAGAAAACACGCACACTATTTTAAAATGTAGCCCGGCATGGCCAGATGGGTTAAAACGTTTGACTCGTAATCTGAGGGTCGCAGGTTCGAATCTCTATCGCACCGAACGTGCTCGCTCTTTCAGCCGTGGAGGCGTTATATATGTGATGGTCAATCCCACTATTTGTTCGTAAAAAAGTAGCCCAAAAGTTGGCGATGGGTGGTGATGACTAACTCCTTTTCCTCTAGTCTTATATTGCTAAATTAGGAACGGCTAGCGCAGATAGCTCTTGAGTAGCTTTGCACGAAATTCAAAACAAAAACAAATTATTTTAAAATGTATACGCTGTGAGGTAAACAAATTCACGTAGGCGTAACTTTATTTAATAAAACTACATATGAATTAAACAATAAACTATAGTAATGATGTTTATAATACACGTACAGAGTATGAAACGGTTATGTGCATTTAGTGACAACACCGTTACAGGAACTGAATCAAAGAAACTCATAAAAACGAAATGTTAAACCGTACTAAATAAAAAGACAGCTTAAAGATGTTTATAGCAATCTATGAAACAAACCGAAGCTAAAGTATTGTAAAGTAAGTGTGAAGTTGTATTAAAAGTAAACGTAGCTGAATATGCAGAAGTTACTGAATGCATGTTCACAGAGTTATAAGCTTACGGTTTTAAACTAACTGTGCATACCTAGTTTAGATCTAAGTAAGTCGAGAAAGTTCATACAAATTATACTTAATATAAAGCTTTATTTTTAGCAAATTACACGCAGACTAAGTGTTGTTTATATGAAATATTTTGAAAATAAAACTGAAATCTACCCCAGTCGTCACGTGATGACAACAACATTGTGATGTCATGCAGTATACTCGTTGTATTAAACGGAAAAGCCATTATGTAATCCTTGGAAAAGTCGTTTTTAACTATATGATATTTGAAGGGTTTGATTGAGAAATTTGTGAAAAAAGTTACAGACACGCCACGCTTATTCTGAAGCATTTTTTTTACACAATACATATATATCCTCCGTATCTAAATAACAATGTTTGAAGACTGGGATCAGGTCTCAATCTAAAAACAGTGAATAGAGAGGCGATCTGTGTTTAAAAAGTAAATGCCTCAAGCAACATTAATCTCATTGTGCTATAACTGAATCAAAAATAACACTATGTAACACAATTATTGTTCCTGGATAGGATGTGTTATTTCCTAATTGCTTATGTTGTAAAAGTACAGAAAGTGGCCATTATTCCTTTGAAACTTTACTTTTGTGACCTGGATAATAAAATTTAGAAATAAACCTATTTTCTATGTAAAACGGGCAAATGTGCACATTTTCATTTACATAAGCTCTGAATATAAAACATATGAATTAAGATTTACACGTACTTATACTAAAGTTATACAAAAATGTTTAGAAGTGAGTAGTTTTTCGAGATTTGCGACTGTAATGAAAATCACTTTTACATATCAGCCCCCAAATATAGTCTCCCATCATGTTTTCGTTATATGCTCCTTGGTAGCGGCGTTCAAAGTCCAGTATATTTTGGTGGAAGCTCTCGCCTTGCTCCTATGAGTATGCTCCCATGTTCTCCTTGAATGTATGAGATGAGCGTCAAGGATATGGACTTTCAGGGACATCCTGCAGCCCATTTTGCCATAGTTCTTCACCAGAGCCTCAACCAGTTTCACGTAATTTTCTGCCTTGTGATTGCTCAAGAAGCCTCGAAATACTGCGACAAAGCTGCCCCAAGCTTTTTTTCCCTTCTTACTGAGTTTTGTGGAGAATTCTGTGAACTCCAGGATCTTCTTCTTCCCTAAGCTGTCTGAGGCAAAGGTCACAGTTGGTGTCTTCATTGGACCACAAATGAAGGGGTTAGCTGCAAACTCCTTATCAAAAGCTGTGACAAATTGTTTCATAAGACCCAATTTTATGTGCAATAGTGGGAACAATACCTTCTGGAGGTCGACTAGTGGTTTACACTTGACATTGTGCCTTCCCACAGAGAACTTGGTCCGTTGTTGCCAGTGCTTCCTGTTGTAGTGCGCTGCAATGTCCCTGCTGTCCCATAGGCAAAGATAACAGAGAAACTTGGTAAAGCTTCCTTGGTGACCCATCAGAAATGCCACCATTTTGAAATCTCTTATAACCTCCCAGCCATACTCCTCATACTTCAAGGCTTCTAGTAAAGTTTTGACACTGTTGTATCCCTCTTTGAGGTGCACCGAAAGATACTTAAATTCTATAAGGTCTAGAATTTGTATAATATAAAATCTTACTATTCAAGCAAGTAAAAATTGTCCGTCTTACCTTCCAGAGTTTTCCTGCAGTACTCGCAGATAAGATGAGATGCCCTGGGTTTGTCTTCATCCACGACAGGCATGACGGAATATGCCTTGTAGGCTTAACACATTTTAGCAGATGCTGTCACAGAGTACTTTTTCGCTCTTGTCTTGATAAATTGGCCACATATATAGCAGAATGCGTCTGGAGAATGTTTGCAGCTTCGTGATGCCTTCTCTGGTAAAATAAGATAGGTCTATATGTTCACTTAGGCAGTTAGAACTAAAATGAAGTGGTGAGTGGTTAACCTATATATATATATATTACTTTGGAAAGTTCTACAACATTCTAGAAAGTTCTTGAAAATTCTTGTAAGTTCGAGAAAATTCTCTATCAGCTACTCAGCATGAAATGTAACTGGAATGTTCTGGAAAATAGGTAAATTTGAAAATTTCATTACCCAGGTTTTTCCATTTACTTTGAGCAAAATAAATTGGAAAAGACACTGTCTGCCCAGGAACAAGAACAGGTAAAAATTTTATTACATAGCGTAATAACAACAATCAGGTTATTTTAGCACGATAGGCTAGAAATATCGACATATGTAAATACCTCATAGTTTAATATGTTTATAAATGGATCTTATTAAACTGCACTGTGAAACATTAATATTTTGTTGTTTCTATTATGGCCTATATTTGACCACACTTTTCTTATGCTATTTGAATGATAGAAATTACTAGACAGTTTATAGCTAATTTAAGTTAAGAATTGTAAGAACTTCGTGTTTGTAATCACACAAAAAATATGTTAACAATACAACAATTCTAAACAAATGTGGTTTGAAATTAGAATTTTAAATCTAAACGGCACTTTGTGACACGTGGGTATTACTAGGTCAAAGACACAGAAAGGTTCAGGAATACCTTGCTCAATTTTTTTTAACTACTATCATTCGACGTAAGAAAAGCTTCGTTTGGTTCTTTGAAATGAATATAACGAGACTGACTGTCACATTTATAATGCAACAACGTTTCTTAGTAACAGATAAGACAATAATGATTCAAATGGTAATTATTTCTTAAAGCGAATTTAGTCTAGTGTTTAAAAAAATCTGTTGTTACAAAAATGAAACTGTTTTTATTTATATATATTTTTTATTCATCTGATTACCCGGTAGATCAAAAGTAAGTTTACTCACTTACAACGCTAAAATTGACGATTTAATTTAATGTTCTTGACAGAGAGCAGACTGCTCACTACGTGACTCTGTGCTAAAAATAAAACAAATTTAAATCGCTGCTCTGACTAAAAAAAAAACTGTTTATTAAGTGCTGCAAATTTCATGTTCAAAACGTACTCTGTGTTTCTAGATTTTAAAAGATCGTCTAAAAAAACGTTTTAACATATTACACTTGTTTTGTTTATCGTGTGTATGTATAGCAAAGCTACATCAGGCTACCCGTTGTGTCCACCGACGGGAATCAAACCCTTGATTTTAGCTTTGTATATCAGTAATCCTACCGCAGTCCCACTGGAGGACTTGTTTTATTGAATTTCATGTAAAATTTCTCTAGATCCTTCTGTGTTAGTTATTCCTAATTTTGAAGTTATAGGCTAAAGGGAAAGCAACTACTCAAGAACCCCCACAGTCAATTTTGGGGCTACTTTTATCCAACAATAAGTATAATTCACCGTAACATTATAACGCCACCATGACTAAAAGGACAAGCATGTTCGCTAACGGGTTTCAATCTCTTATTTACGGATTATGAGTCGATCGTACTAAACACCAGGTTATATCAGGTAAACGTATTTTAACATCACAAAAATTTCAGTTTATAAAATATTAGTAAACCTAAGGTTTTTTGTTGTTGGGTTTTTGCTTATCTTAATAATATGTTAAAATTCATATGTCTGTGTTTTTAGTCTAAGCAGAATATGAGCAATAATATATATATATATATGTGTGTGTGTGTGTGTGTGTGTGCTTCTGTTTTGTAAAGAATTTAATTAAAACGGAAACAAACTAAAGAAAGAACCAAACCCTTTAAGAGACAAATCATTCTTTAGGTTTGTTTAAATTGCCAGATAGTAGACCATTCATATCCTGGAAATAAGTGAACTGGAACAAGATTGGTATTAAACTGTCATCCTCAGTTTCGTTCTCCATCCGAAGAGCAATTCTTCTGTTGTCTTTTATATGTCTCAGACGAGGGCTTTAAGACTTATTGCTTCATTGAAAATTATGGAGTCTTTCCTTTCATGTATTTATTTGTGGAGCCTTTGGACATTCTTTGAGGAGGTTAAGGATGCAGAACAAACATTTACGGTCGTTGGACTGCGTTATTTAATGAAAATCTCAGTCATGTAATATCAGTCGTTAAGATGTTTCTGCTACTGAACGAACACAATTACCAAGTTACTTTTGACTGATTCCTTCAATCGTTTCTAGTCACTGAATACAGAAACCATATTAAGTAAAATGGAGCTAAACAAAAAAATTGCATTCAGTTAGCATAATTTTGACATCGTAGGTTAGCATGATTAGCTCTCATGAAACATAAATTACCGTACCAACCTTGAAATGTCATCATATCGTATTGTACATAACGCACATGCGATTTCGTTAAACACTGTCTTGTTTCTGGAGAAAAAAATACATGTTTAATCTTGCTGTTTCTCATCGATCGAGTTCTGAAGGTTAACGTCCTTACTTGTAACATATTCTAATGTCCAATAAGAGTACACCTCTGGTCAGTTGATGCAACTCGTTGTACAATTGTGTTTGTCAGCAAACAAGTACAACGAGAACTAGCGTGTTTGTTCTAACAAGAACATATATATTGATTGATTGATTTTCAGTAGATTATTTAACACCGTCAGTTTGTGGCTTTTAATTTCTAAATGACGTAATAGTAAACACCATATAGTGCTCTTTTTGCTCCTTTTGAAGAAAATAATATCTTTCCGACATAGGAAATAAAACTGCAAATCTTTGTGTTGATTTTTTAATCTGTAAATTTATTAGACAAACAGCTTCAACTGAAGCTCGCTTAAAAGAAACAATATATATTTATAATGACTCTACAAGTTTGTAGCTGTATATTGTTGTATTCTAATTACAATAACTCTACAGGTTTCCAGTTGTATATTGTTACATTTCAATGACAATAACTCTGCAGGTTTCTAGATGGATATTGTTCTAATAGTAATAACTATTCAAGTTTCTTCATGCACATTGTTATATTATAAAACTCTATAGGTTTCTGGCTGTATATTGATATATTGTAATGATAACTCTACAAGTTTCTGAATATATATTAATGTATTTTAATCATAAAACTATGCAAGTTTCTGGATGTATGTTGATATATCTTCATTGTAATAATGACAGGTTTTTAAGGAGTTGTGTGATAAGATTAAAAAATCCAATACTACTTATGTAGGTATACTGATAAGATAACTGTATTATTAAGCTGAATAAGCTACCTTTGTTTCTAAAAACAGATCTTCACGCCTCATATATAACACAATTTCGTCACTTCCTATTTTATTATGATGTTTCTGTCACAGCAAAATGTACGAACCAACTTCACTAAGGAAAAATTACAAGACAGCTGAACCAGCGAGTATTAAATTTTGTTTAAAATATTTATATCCGGGGTTTGATACCTGCGATAAACAAAAAAATCCCCTTTTTTTGCAGTAATGAAACTTTGTGGTTGATTTTCATAAAATAGGTTATCATTTTAATTACTGTTTAAATATATTCAGTGGAAACACTGCCATTTATCAGTATCATTTATTTCCATTGGTCTGGGATTAAGTTCATAATGAAATTAGATTTTGGAAATATTCTAAAACGAACAGAGGATGGCACACCGAACCAGCAATAATAAGTGAAGTACATTGACAAATAAGAGAGACACAAGTAAATAATACTCAACAAAATAGTCCGTTTCACTAAGTGATTGCTTCACTGTTTAAATACTCGCAGAGTTCAGCTACTGAACAAAGCCATTATAAGGAGAAGTCGGTGAAAATGCCGCCATTCATAAATGAAGTTGGTTTACTGTCCCTGAACAACCTAGGAAGTTTCCATTACCCCAGTTCTTCCATTTCGCGACGCTGGCTTAGCTTTGATATAACGCGAGAGAGCTGTTGCGTTAACTTTCTTTAATGTGTGGAAGGGCCCAGCATGCCCAGGTGGGTTAAGGCATTCGACTCGTAATCGGAGGGTCGTGCGTTCGAATCCCGGTGGCACCAAATATGCTCGCTCTTTCAGCCGTGGGGGAATTATAATGTGACGGTCAATCCCACTATTCGTTGGTAAAAGAGTAGCTCACGAGTTAGCGGTGGGTAGTGATGACTATTTGCCTTCCCTCTAGTCTAACATTGCTAAATTTGGGACGGCTAGCGCATATAGCTCTCGTGTAGCTTTGCGTGAAATTAAAAAAAACACAGTAAAAGAAATTTGTGGAAGATATTCTAAACTACTGCTACTAGCAAATAGAGGGATTCAACATCACGAGTAGGTTCGGTGGTAGAGTATCGTTAATCACCATGTCATGCCAGGCCCTTTCCTTCTCTAGAATATTGCTTTTAACTTTATTACCAGATGTTTGGCGTAGATAGACTAGTTGCTTTGCACCATGAAACGCCAAACCAACCAATCAACTATAGAATACGGCTTAAATTCTACCTCATACTATTTAATAAGCTCCAAAGTTTAAAGAAATGATGTGTTGACAACAAATGACTTTCTGATATATGTGTATCGATGTTATGGTTAATTCTTTTTAATGGGTAGACTATGTCAACTTAAATAGCCTGCAGTTTTCTATAAAATTGCTTGGAACGTGATAACTCCTTTAGAACTGAAACTGCAATGAAGTAGTTTTATTTTTAAAAAATCTACGTCGAATGTAGTTTCACATGACGCCAAGACGTAGAGTTGTTAGGTCGTAACACATGTGTTCCTCATATGTAAAACCACTGTGTAATTTACTAGTTCCGCTGTGCTGAACGTTTCCTCCATGTTTAAAATAAGTTTTTGAATAGTAAAGATTTACAAGCTATTTGTAAGTTACCTAAATCACTAATTCGAATGTGACTAGTAAGTACTGAACTACGTCACCCAACGTTTCAAATACACCCTGTAAGTACTAAGCTACGTCTCTCACTGCTTCGAATATTCCTAGTACTAAACTACGTCACTCACCCTATCGAATATATCTGTGTGTGTTTTTCTTTTAGCAAAGCCACAAAGGCTATCTGCTCAGCCCACCGAGGGGAATCGAACCCCTGATTTTAGCGTTGTAAATCCGGAGACATACCGCTGTACTAGTGGGGGCGCGAATATATCTAGTAAGCACTAAACTAAATAATTTACAATTTCGAATTTGCTTAAAAGAAAGCGTAGAAAGATGTGTTGTTTAAACATACGTGGTGTCTTTTATGTAGAAAGTAACCGATGAAGAAAGCTGAGTCGTGTACTTGAGAACAACGCTTCAGTGATCGAAACGCCATACGTATTCGAAAGAAGAACGATGGTTACAACGAATGTGATGTCTTTTATGAAGAAGGTAACTGTCCCAGAAAGCAGGGTATAATTTTATTATTTTTCTTTGTTTACAAAAAAATAAAGAAAAAATTAAATTCCTTTGAATAAAACAAAATCAGTGTTTATAACAACAAGTACAATAAGGTATTCTATATTTAATATAATTAAGTCAAAGAAGAACAAATTTACTTCAAGAAGAAAAGCTTACAGAATGGTCAAAAAGTGAATAATTAGTTCTTTTGAAGTGACTGGTTAGAGCTTTTGAAAGTTTACCATCTCCATGTTTTTCATTTATTTTCTTGTATAAAAGTTGTACAAAGTGTACGAGAACGTTTTAATGCGCGAGCGAAATTAAAGGAGGCATTTAGTTATATATTCATGACAGTGAATATTACATGGCACAGCTATTCTACAGGTCATCCTTAGGTTGTAGTTTTAATTGCGGCGTCTACTAACTAGCTGGAAGTCCAAGGCTCGAGCTTCAATTTATAGCAAAATACGTTCCACAGTTTTAATTAAGGACGTGTTTCAAAAACGTACCATGTAATTAACAGTAAAATAGGTGGTGGATACTGCATCATACGAAAAAAAGTCAAAGAACCCCAACCTTTGTCTATATCTTTTTAAGCTTTATTTTTACAAGTTAAATAATTTTTAATAATTAGATACTAATTCAGAATTCTTGGAACATAATAATACATGTTGCTTTTTTAATTCTTAGATAATTAGGGCTTCAACAGAGGAAGATGGCGGAAGTTCCGGCCCAATGGACAAGATAAAAGAGTCTGTCACAAGCCTACAAGAACTAACATTAACTCGTAACCGCACCACGTTCGGTCAGTCAAAAGATTTGGATAATTCTCTTCCATCATGGCAGAAATATGACAGACAGGAACCTCTGAAAGTTAGGTTTGTAAATATAAGATAATCAGTGATGTCGAGAAACCCACTTGTTGAGAAATTTATATGTAAAAACGGCTCGTTTGGGTTGTTTGCTCTTCTATGTAAAATATTTTCTCAACCCAAACGAGCCGTTTTTACATATAAATATAAGATAAATTTTACAGATTATACAATGTAAATTGTGTACATGAAAAAAAGTGTGAGAATATGACGTAAATAAATTCGAATGAAATAGTTTATGAGTTTCTTTCATTTGCAAGAGTTGAAACTAGCTGGACATTATCTATCTTATATTGAATACCATTTCTTTGGTTTTAATATTTAACTTTTAATACAAAAACAATAGTACTAACAAAACAATATTATTTGATATCCGTATAATTCCAGCGAAAAAACCACAATAATAATTTGAATTTTTATAAACTGTTATCAAAACGTTTGTTGGTTTTACCGCAGAACTATACAATAGGTTATTCGCGTTTTGTCTGTCATAGGTAATCGAGCCCCAGATTGTAAAATTATAAATCTGTATACATACCGCTGACTCACAGAAGATTAACATCTGAAGGAAACACTTTATTTTTCTTTATTTCGGATTGACACTAAGATCGAGGCTTATAATGTTAAAGTCTGGACACAACACAGATATCCCATTATGTTTAATTATTAAAGAATTGTCTTCTGTGCTTACTTAAATCCTACCTAGGCAAAATAATCCTATTGTTCAAGGAATCACGTCAAGAGACAGTTGCCGAATATGTCGGAAAAACATGTTGTCTACTGAAGAGAGCCACCAGTGTGATGAATGTGGTCAATTTGTTTGTGAAGATTGTGCCTCTTACTCTAGAGACCATAGTGACCCATCTAAGGTAAGATACTATTTTATAAGGCGTATTTATACATAATAGTTTAACCCAACGACACCAGAGTAAAAGAAAAACTACAACTTTTATTTATTATTTGTGGAATTTCACGTCAAGCTACTAAGGGACTATCTGCCCTAACTCCGTATTTATGAACTAGTAGACTAGAGGGAAGACAGCTATTCATCTCCCACTACCAGCTCTTTCAATAATCATAGATAACAAAGAGTGGGATTGACTGCCACGTTATATCATCTCAGCGACAACATTAATCTATCGATCCTCATGTTACTGAGCGAACCTCTTAACCATTAGGCTGTTCCATGCCCTTTATGTGATGATAAAAATGATGTGTTTATTTTTGTGTCATGAACTAATAGGATTTGTTTTCAGTAATATTTACATTGGGTTTGGCAGTGAGCTTGAAGTTAGCAGCCAGACTATAGAGTCAAGGATCTATGGTTCGCAACATGTTGTCGCAAAATCAACCACCACTCTTTGTTGTCGTGGGTGCGTCATAAAGTGGTTGTCAAATCTCAATATTCGATTAGAGTTTCTCAACAATGGATGTTATTTACCTCTAACGTATCAGTTTAAAATTAGGGATAGCTACCACGAATAACCCGAGACAAACAAACCATTGCCGTATAACAAAAACATCATCATGGAGTTTGACGTGAGATCATTTGAATGATATGATCGTAACCTTAAGTCGTTTATACGCCTATGGAACTTACACTATGTTATTTGTTTTGAGAAAATAAAAAGAGGAGTATGTTACACTTTAATAACAAATGGGATGACGCACTAATTACGATATTACTTATCAGTGGTACCTGTTATAACAGTGATCTTTATCAAACATTTAGGTCTGAGTTTTGATTTGAAATTCGCGCAAAGCTACGCGAGGACTATCTGCGTTAGCCGTCCCTAATTTAACAGTGTAAGACTAGAGAGAAGGCAGCTAGTCATCAACACCCACTGTCAACTTTTGGGCTACTATTTTACTAACGAATAGTTGGATTGACAGTCACATTATAACGCCCCCATGGCTGAAATGGCGAGCATGTTTGGTGTGACGGAGATTCTAACCCTCGACCCTTGGTTCACGAGTCAAGTGCCTTGACTACCTGGCCATGCCAGATCAAACCTTTAGGTAAAATGAATTCAACGTCTCGTTAGTGGCCTGTTCGTTTGTTATTTTCTTAGCGCAAAGCTACACATTAGGCCGTCTATGACCTGTTCGTCATGGAGAATGGAACCTCGGGTTTTAACGCTTTTGGTTCATTAATTTAATTCTTGACCTGCTAGGGATGTAACTCATGTAGCTTGTAACACTAAACAGTATTTCAAATTTCAAAATCTTAAATAATGTATCCAAAAATTTGAAGTTGAGTAATGAGTAAGAAAAATAATGTTTATATGTCCGCCGACAAACCGCTGACTTTTACCGGTAGTATCTTTGTGCTTAGCTACAAACAACCGAAACCGTTTTTTACTTAAAAATAAACAGACTGTTTAAAACACATCTTATTTTTTCTGCTTTCTTGTAGGAGTGGAAGTGTAGTTTCTGTAGAAGAAGGCAGGGACAAGATCGTTTAGGTGTAGAACCTCCGCCAGGTTCAGGCATGAATCGTGTTCCGTCAGTTCGTCGTATGGTAACATCATTTACAGATATTGAGAAAAATTCACTTTTTTTGTAGAAAACAGATACTTGTTTTGTCTTTAGGAAATTTAACACGACCTTACTATTAATCAGTTTCTTCTTCATGAAACTTAGCGCAACTTTACTGGTACTAGTTTCTTCTTTAGGAAACTTAACACAAGCTTACTGAAACCAACTGCTTTTTTAAACGAAGTACAAATAGAAACCCGTAAGTTACATGCATAATAAATATTCACACAATTTTGTCATCCACTAAACATTGCATTAAAAACTGTGATTTTATGTATTTTAGGTTTAAAATGGTTCCCAATTTATTGATAATTATTAAACTTAAAGTCTCAATTTTAATGCTTACAGAACCATGATTTGTAATCATTTTCGCCATTATTGTTTACAGAAGGTTTATTAATCATTCAGAGACGTTATCTGCTTATCAACATCATATAGCTTTCGAATCATTAGAAACAATACTTTAAAAAGTCGCAAATATATTCCCTTACTGATTAATTTTTATATTAATCATAACTGCTTCGTTCTACCTTTATTAATAAATTTTACAGAGTCAGTTATGGATATTCTTCAGGGTTTTTCTTTTTCTTTTTTTAGTTTTTGAATTGAACACTTGAATCAATATTTGTAGGTACAGAAAACAAGCCAAGGAAACCAAAAGAATTCTATACCTAGTTTTAATTCGGACAGAAGGTACGGTGCTAAATCTAGTAGATTAATTAGTGATGACAATGCACAAGCCGTCATTGAGGATTTCAAAGTGTTAAGTGCTGGTCGAACGGCTGAAGTAAGAAGTAAAGAAAAATCAAAGAGGTGCGCGACAGGAGACGATCACAAGAGACAGAATATTTTCAAAGTAAACAATGGTAATTCTCCACTTAAGAAACAAAGCTCTACTGATGTACCAAAAACGATGAAAAAAAGGGGAAAACTTCCTAATGCGCCGTTATCTCCGGAGAAACATGCCCGAGAACAATATCTGTCATTCGAAACTCCGAGTGATCGCCGATCAACTCCAGAGTCGACTAATGACGCGATACGATCGAAGTTGTTGAGTCATAGTCTTTTTTCTCAAACAAAAGCACCTGCCGCCTCACATCGGACAACACATGTGGCCCACACAGACCTTGTTGAACAGCAAACCGACTCCTCTGCTTCTGAGAGTTCTTTGGGGGAATATTCTGATATTGAAGTGGAAGAACGAAGACGTAGAAATAGGATCAAAAGACGCTTTAAATTCCAGCGTCAGAAGTTTTGCATTGAAGAACCAGATTCGGATCCGCTCTATTATCGAAACAACCAACCACTGAACACAAACGTAACAGCATCCCTCGAATCTGGAGATACCCACGAGAGTTATGACTTTAAAAATACGTCAAAACGTCATCAGAATTTACGATTGCTTAGACCTACAGAAAAATCGCTCCGACAAATTGCGTCCGAAACTGCTTTGTATCTAAGGAGATTTAGTTCTGAAAGTTCGGACATGAGTGACGCCAGTGGAAATGTATCTACACAGAGTGATGAAAGTGGTCACAGAGCAACTTTTGGTGGTTATCAGAGTAGTGGAAAACTTGCAGTTCAAAGTACCAGAAGCAAACAAAATGATCTAAAACAATGTAGTGTTCCATGTATTGAAAAAGAAAGATTTTTCAGTTCATCGAAAATAGTCAAAGATTCTCCACCCCCTGATGATAAATTCCTTTTTTCTTCAGACAAGTCATGTTCAATGGGTGATGGGCATATTTTCAATCCATCAGTTCCGACCTTTAGGAGAAGTATTCCTTGTGTACTGGTAGATTCGGTCGTTGATTATAAAAGATCAATATGTGGACCTCCTCTCACAGCCAGTCTCTGTATTAAAGAGGATCCTTTTCCAAGAAGAAACAGTACAGGAAGAACTCTTCCTCAACTCCCTGTACCAGAAAACCAGTTAAGCGTACAGCCCATGACCCAAAGCAAAACTCGCAGCACCCATTCTCTTGACCTCCCTAGAACAGAAACTGGGTGGACTGAACGAAGGGCATCAGCTCCTGAAAGAGAGAACATCAGAATTGACGATGTGGATGCTAATCGTAACGGTAAGAAATAACTTTTGACCTAGTATGCTAGTAACTCTTCTTGGGTTTGGTAGTTGAGAAGCCTCTCCTGATTTGCAACCCATTACTGTTTCAAGAAATGTAGATCCGCCCTATGGAACTGTTGATGCATTAAGAGAGTGATAGTCAAATCCCACTGTTAAACTGGATTAGTCCACGAGCTGAAATTTGGTGGTGTTGACTAATTATCTTCTTTAGTACAAATCACTTAAGTACAGTTTTCTTGAACATTCATAACACATGTTTTTTTCACATAATGCTCTTGTTTGCACCCGTGTTATATCGTACATTAAATACGTAACAGTACATTAAAAATATACAAAAACACTTACTGGAAGCCCAAATAACGTTTATGACGTCACTCAACTCCCCTTATATATAAATCACTTAATTACACCACCGACAAAAACGTTAATCTTTCGAAAGTGAAATACATGAACCATAATATAGATTTTATATTCTCTAAAATTAGTAATTTATATAGTTTGGCCTCCTGGCACAATGTTTTTCATGTTTGATAAATTATCACATTCATAACAAATCAAACACAAAAATAAAACATTCATCAATCAAAACAAGATAATACAGAGAAAGATGGTTGTAGTATGTAACTTTTATCAAAACTTCTCTCGCATTAGACAACATATCCACTTAACAAATTCGTATAGAACTTTATTTACCAAACGTTATATAGTAGCACACAACCTCCAAAATAACTTTATTTGCCAAACAGTATCTGTTAACACACAATGTACAAGAGAGCTTTATTTACCAAACATTATCTAGTAACAAATCTCCTATAAAATAACTTTATTTACCAAACATTATCTAGTAACAAACCTCCTACAAAATAACTTTATTTACCAAACATTATCTAGTAACAAATCTCCTACAAAATAACTTTATTTACCAAACATTATCTAGTAACAAACCTCCTACAAAAAAATAATCTTTATTTACCAAACATTATCTAGTAACAAACCTCCTACAAAATAACTTTATTTACCAAACATTATCTAGTAACAAACCTCCTACAAAATAACTTTATTTACCAAACATTATCTAGTAACAAACCTCCTACAAAATAACTTTATTTACCAAACATCTTATCTAGTAACAAACCTCCTACAACAAACTTTATTTGCCAAACTTTATTTACCAAACATTATCTAGTAACACACAACCTCCTACAAAATAACTTTATTTACCAAACATTATCTAGTAACAAACCTCCTACAAAATAACTTTATTTACCAAACATTATCTAGTAACAAACCTCCTACAAAATAACTTTATTTACCAAACATTATCTAGTAACAAACCTCCTAGTAACAAACCTCCTACAACATAACTTTATTTACCAAACATTATCTAGTAACAAACCTCCTACAAAATAACTTTATTTACCAAACATTATCTAGTAACAAACCTCCTACAAAATAACTTTATTTACCAAACATTATCTAGTAACACACAACCTACAAAATAACTTTATTTACCAAACAAGATAAAGTTTATCATCTAAAGTAACTGTCTTACTCAGTTATCGTAGGAAGTAACTTAAAACACAATATAGTTAACTAGCCTTGTAATAATCGACGATATTGAAAACAAACTAAAATATGTTTATTAACTCGTTACTTATTATCCGATTACATTATCCAAACAATATGTGAAAGTAGAAAACTCTTTAAACAGATCAGTTGAAAATAAACAAACTGAAAGCTTTTCTCGTGCTATAGTGATTAATCGCCAATACTTAGGTACAAACATTAGGTACATTAATGATTATTGGCAGCTTTTGGGAAATTTTGTAAAAAGTAATTGTATCTAAAAATTGGTAAATGTCCATAACTTATCTTTCTAAAGGATGCTAATAACCAGATCAGTTTGAAAATAACAATGTTCAAATAAGAACAAAATAAAGTAACAATATGGGCATAACAATATTAGGGTAACAGTACAAGAAAAATTGGTTTGTTTTGAATTTCGCGGAAAGCTACGCGAGGGCTATCTGCGATAGCCGTCCCAAATTTAGCAGTGTAAGACTAAAGGGAAGGCAGCTAGTCATCACCACCCACCGCCAACTCTTGAGCTACTCTTTTACCAACGAATAGTAGGATTGACCGTCACATTATAACGCCTCCACGGCTGAAAGGGCGAACATGTTTCGTGTGACGGGGATGCAAACCCGCGACCCTCAGACTACGAGTCGAGTACCTTAACCATCTGAACATGCCGGACCCTGTACAAGAAAGAAGAAGGTCAAATACGGAAAAACTTGTTAGCTGTAAATCAACTTTCGTAAACGTTTATGAGATGTGTTTGTTTTAGAATAAAACCTGAATGCATTCTTCCCTTAGTCCAATATACCTAAATTTAGAAATGATTAACTTGAACTTTTTTTAGCTTGATAATGCAGTTTCTAATGACATAATCAATTGTGATGAGAAAAGTATCGTTTAAGAATGGAAGAAAATAAACGTATATTTTTAAGTGTTTTTTTTTAAACCGAACATAAATAAAATGAGTAAGCTGGTGAGCTGAACGGATAATGAAAGGTCCACGTTTCGAGCCCATGATAATTGTGTGTGTTTTCTAAAAGAAAGCGACATTGGGCTATCTGCTGTGTCCATCAAGGGGAATAGAACTCTTGATTTTAGCATTGAAAATCCGTAGATTTACCAGTGTACCAACAGGGGACCACATGATAAGCCGCTGAATAGCTCCACACTTTCACTTGTGATGCGTCATTGTGTTGCTAATGTGAAAAAAAGCAGACCTGCAAACCAGTTAAATGGTTACTTCTGACAAGTTGTCCCCTCACCTTGGTCAGTAATTGAAAATTAGGGATGGTTTTGCTTGATCCTTAAGGTCTCTGACTTGACCTTTCACCCTATGCATGTAAAACACCATTCAGGTTAGAGATACTAATAATAACGATGTCAACATATATTTTTGTCCATCAGTAGACCAAAGTATATTTAGAAATAGTTGTAATATATTCAACTTGAATGGTACTTTTGTGGATTAACACTAAATCTATGAACTTACAAAGCTAAAATCTGAGGTTCGATTTTCCACGATTTACAGAGCACTTAAAAAGACAACCATAAGACTATTTTTCGGCTATCCATCTTTTGACGTCTCCAAATGTTGTCCGGAGGAAAAGGCTTCGCATATAATTTCAGCAACAGATATTTCCTCATTATTAAATACCTGTAACAATATTAACAGTTAGGCCAGTCGAATGTTGTGCTCATTCAAAGAAGTTCCAACCTCTATATCTAGAACTAACTCATACTATTAGTGGTAAAATTAGTTTTAAAACCAAGACAAATTTAATGTGAATACAGAAAGTTTCAAGGCTGTTCAAGATTTAGAAAAAAAAATCTCCGAAAAATAATATGCATCTTACACAGGTAGTTTTACTTACTGTTTTTATACGTGTATAAAAATAATCGTTAAAATGGAACTTTCGTAAAGACAAATTTAATATTTCTCAAGCATTTTTTGTAGCTTAATAATTCACAGTAGGCACTTTTTTAGCTACTACACCGTTTTTACAGTCGGGTGCTTATTGTATTAAAACCTCTTACAAAAATCAATCGAGCTCATAACTAAGAAAAGGATTACATTAATAGCAAGTATTAAAGTAACTTTATCTTTCAAAAAACAACATTTGAGGATATTACCTCTAACTTGCAGAAAATTCTGAAGCGCTGATATTTAGCTTTGCTCATAATGGCTGAGTAAGGCTTAATATATAGCGTTTCAGGATGCTCTCACGTAATTCAAAGACTAGCCACCAGGGTTAACTATACACACCAACGATTATTGGTAGCTTTAAGAAAATGTCTTTAAAAATTGGTCAAATAATGATGTAATATCGAAGGGTTCGAGGTCTGAGACATGATATTGCCAAAAACTCTGGATGACAACGCGTAGTTGTCATTGTGTTATAAAAGTGACAGCTAATTTTAGGTTATATCTTTTTTTTCAGCTTTTAAATTATTAAAAAGTATTCTGTTACAGTTTTTCACCTCTTGAGGGTGTTTTATTTCAGTCATTACGTCTTTATATGTATTTCATTTCCGTCATTAAATCCTAACGTGTATTTGATTTCAGTCAATAAAACCTAAGACTTTGATCACTACAGTTATTTAAATGTAACGTATAATTCACTGGAATTCTTAATCTGTATTTCGTAACAGTTAATATTATTACAAATAATCATCGTTTGGATACAAAAGCAACGACGTTTACGTCGTGTTAATTTTTGTTTTAAAACAGTATTTTATTATGGATATTATAGCCGTAATATATAAAGAATTTATTTGCAAAACGAAATGTTATTGATTGATGCAATCATATATATATATATTTGAAGTCAGTTATTTGGAATTGAAATAAAAACGATAATTTAAACTAATTTAAGATCTATTTTGACAGAAAGCCGTGGGGAAAATTCTCAACACCAGGTTTCTATGGTAATGCTCCAGCGTGACCCAAACGAATCAGGTAAAAAAATAATTTTCTTAGACAATATTTATTTTATTACTGTCAGCAAGGTGGTGCGAAAAATAAAGAAATCCAATAACAAATTGTTATTAATTCCTGAGATACAGTATTGTTTACACACTGTTCTCTACTGGCGGAGTTCAATTCTACACCTTACTGGTTGGAAACAGTAATTTTCTACGTTAAATACATTGCAAACCAACAATAATTAGTGGAATTAATCGTCATATTGATAACGGTATTTTTGTTTTTATTTGCATATTTGTATTATTAATGTGTTATTAGGGACACTGTAAACAACAAAATTTCTGGGCCCAAAAACAGGTTAGTACAAAAACTTTAGGTAACCAGTAACAGATTGAATCGTTAATTCTAGAGTTTGGCGTTTATTTAGTATGATTAAGAACTTAAGTATTTGGTGCCTAATGTCGTTGACAAAAGAAATATTTACAGACTTAAAACGCTAAGATCCGAGGTTCAATTCCCGTGATGGGCAGAGAACAGATGGTCTATTATGTATCTTTGTGCTAAATCAAACAAAGACGCAAACGTATGATGTCTTATAAACATGTTTATAATTACATCTGATGTTCTTACAATAGCATTTCTTTGTTTCATGGTAGCAAATAAATTTGATGTTTTCACTGATTTCTGTACACCGTATTATCCTTAATATCTTGTAGCAGATTTTTGCTGAATTTTGTATATCTACTTTTCCTTAATATATTGTAGCAGGTTTCAAGAATAACAGTTTTACATCATAATTCATCGTCCAATTCGGTACGAGCTGAGTTAAACTCTACCTACTGGCCCATTCGTCAAGTAAACACAAAAAAAAAGGGAACCCTCGATAGTAGCTACGCTTGAAATTGTTTTAGGCAAGTTTGTTTGTTTGTTTTTGAATTTGTCTCAAAGCTACTCGAGGGCTATCTGTGCTAGCCGTCCCTAATTTAGCAGTGTAAGACTAGAGGGAAGGCAGCTAGTCATCACCACCCACCGCCAACTCTTGGGCTACTCTTTTACCAACGAATAATGGGATTGACCATAACATTATAACGCCCCCACGGCTAGGATGGCGAGCATGTTTGGCGCGACGGGGATGCGAACCAGCTACCCTCAGATTACGGTTTTAGGCAAGATTATAATAAATTAATCTCACAAACCTGTGTAATTAAACCTCAAATCGATCAATAGATAACAGAACTATGAGCTAAAAGTTTGTACTTGATAAAGCAAAACAAAAACTTATAATTATTCTATGAGACGCTCAGCCGCGACTAAAAAATAAACATATGTTCTGAAAAAGAAGGCAGCGCTCCTGTTACCTGTTTCTCACTGGATACTCTTCTATAAACAAATCGCGGTCCATCGTAACGATCTAGACTACTAAACTCTTCACAAGGTATTTTCTAGCTATAAAAAATACAAATACAGTTTACAGTTCCGAGACAGAGGGCTGTTTGTAAGCAGTGTTCTTAACGATCAGTTACCGTAAATGTCGTTAATCCATCAGTAATGTAAGGGCTAAGTACACCAGTGTTGATAACGTGGAGAAAACAGGCCTCCTAACTAATAAAATGGCTAATTTGTTCGAAGATGGTGATAAAAATGAGATTACTTTTGGAATCGCAAAGTGCATAGAACTAATTAACGGTTTTTTTATTAGGTGTGTTAACTGAATACATCAGCAAGAGTAAACAAACAAAACTTAGTACACTAAAATTTGAAGCTTGATCCATAGATTGGGTACAGAACAAAAATATACCATTATGCAGCTTTGTGCTTAATAGACAATAAAAGTTTTAAAATCGTTAAGCGTAAGAAACCGGTAAACATTATTTGTTTTTAATTGTGTTAAATGAAGAATACAGAACCAACAAGAGTTTTTAAATTAGAAGTTCCATTCCTACAGTGGATGCAGTGAAAACAGAATATTGTATGGCTTCTTATTTAATAGCCAACAAAATATTTTTAATTACAAAACACGTATGGGCTTTGAACTTTACTCGATAATATTTCTACTAACTGAGAAGACCAGCTGCAATAAGCAAGCATTTAGCAAACTAAAATCCAGAATTAGATCCTTTCGAGGATATAAAATAGATAAAGCATTTTGAAAATTTGTGCCTAATAACTAACATTTTTTATAATATAAACAAAAACGTTTCAACCTTTATATAGACCGTAATAAAAACAGAATTCAACCTCAAATTTTTGTTTCAAAATTCAGCACATGAACACACCTCGTTCCAGGATCTCACGTAGTATTGGAGAGAGTTTTAAACTCTTTATTAATATATTAATTTTTATCAGTAAAATGAAAAGTACATAATATCTCATCAACGTGTTTTTATCTTTTAAGTACCTTAACCCAGGGTTTCCCAAACTTTTTAGAACAGGGGAGCTCTATATCAGAAAAAAGAAACATTGCGGAGCCTTAGTAAAAAAAATACACTAAAAATAGAAACAATTGGTCACTAGCACCAGATAAAGTTTACTTCAAACTTTTAGAATATTAAGTTATTAAAATATGAATATTTAAAGATGACTTCTACTTCTTCAAATATTTCTGCTTGTAAAATTTATATTGGTAAATGTACAATGTGCTTATTTATTTATTAGTGGCTCGGATGGGTTTGCTTTTGTTCACAAAGTAGTTCAATATTTGGAGTTATGGTTGTTACTTGTAAGCGCAAATCATCTTCAATATTTAACCTGTTTTTGAATTTGGTCTTTGTGTCTCTATACGGTGAAAATGTTTGCTCACAAAGATGTGTTATTGAAAACGCATCAAAATTTTCAAAGCTCTGTTACTTATTTCAGGATATTCCATGGCCATTTGAATCCAAAATTGTGTAATTTCTCCCTGTTGAAATTTTGTTTTTAGGGTGTAATCAGTTGAAATTTCTATAAGCTGTTCTTTCTCTTTCAGAGGCAAATTGTTGGTATTTGCAGAGTCAACAAAAGGAATTGTAATCCACAGTAATTTTTCTAAATGAAAAAGGACGTACTTCCCAGTAGTTGTACACAAATCAGATTTGTACTGTAAGACTGAAACTTTTGCATCTTCACTTAAAGAAATTTCATTAATAAGTAAAAAAATCACCGAGATTTTCGAATCAATCAAGTTATTCCATAAGTATACATTCACCCCATAGTTTCAGCTTACGTTGAAGCGCTTCCATTTTACTCTGAGCTTTGAAGGATGTTACCCTGGTACCCTACATTGTAGCGCTCAATTCATTTAAATAGGCAAATAAGTCCAAAAGGTGAGCCAGTTTCTGTATCCAGCATTTGTTCCTTAATTTGTAGGCAAGTTCAAAATGGTATTCAGATAAAAAGAAACCTACCTTCTTACGCAGTTCGTAAAAACCGAGCAAGTACGTTTTCCCAAGAAAGTCATCGGACTTCAGTATAAAGCAGCAACTTTTCATGCAAACTTCCCACATCCTCACAGAGTAAACTGAAGATCCTCGCATTGAGTTGTTATGATTTTATACAATTAACTATTTTTATGACATCACCCAATACCTCTTTTAGGTCTTCTGGCATTCGTTTCATTGCAAGTGCATGACGATGAAGACAGCAGTGAATACTCTCGATGTCTCGATATCTGCTACCTCATCAGTGTAAATACTTGAGCAAAGCTGCCGTTGGATCTCATGTTCTTCTATAAATAAATCGATCAGTTTAGATATTTCTTCGCCTGTTGTTTAAGTAGACAAAGGTTTGCAAATTAGCATACCTTCTTCAAAACTAGCCTCGTGGATATAGCGAACATACACAAGCAGCATCGCATAACCTGCGACATCTGATGATTCATACATCTGAAGTGAAAAAGTTAAAAAAAATTGAGATTGTATTAACACTTTCATCGCAAGAACTTCCCCTAAGCTAAATATGATCGTCTGGCCACATCTTTGGAATAATATGCTGTTGGTTTTTATTTTAACCCTCTGAACGAATAATTTGTGCTCGTTTTTTACTGGTTTCCTCTAAAAAAGTGTTCTCGTTTTCTTAGTTTTAACTGCACGAAAACTTGCAAAATATCAAAATAATGTTTTTAGTATACAGATCATTCATTACAATTAAATCAATAGAAACAAGCCCCCACTTCTGGTGGTTTAACATTAAGTTTGAGGGATTGTTTTCGATTCCCCCTAGTTGATGTATCACAAACATCCTTTTATGTAGCTTAACAACAAAGAGAACGGATGTAAGGTTAACAACGACTTACAAGAGACGTACAAAATAAATATATCCATCTGAAAACACTCATCCATGGTTTGAGACCGCTGAATTAAACGTCATTGTTCTAAGAATATTTCTGACATGAATAATAGTTTTTAATTATGATACATGGCAAAAGAAATACTCTTAAGGTTTTTTACATTTTTTTAAATAGCTATATAATAATATCCGACACGAATTGTCTCTACTGTTGATTCACCATTTCAGTTTAAGTAAAAATGATACATAAAAGTGTGAAATGTTACTTGAATTTCACAACATATTTATAGCGATTATTGATATAATATAAAGGATATCGATAAAATATTTATCTGCAATGAGTCAGCGGTAATTTTCTGAACTTCCAACGCTTAAATCCGATGTTAGATTCCCCACGAAGAACAGAAAACTGATAGCCCATTGTGTAATGTTGCACTAATGACAACACGGTAAGTGAAAATTATTTTAAACAATATCCAGGCGGATAATAAACAAACGATATTGTATTTAACAAACATCTCAACCATGTAATGAACATTGTTGAACTATACCCCTTTCGAACAACAAAACTATTTTTTGAATTGCAGATATGTATAAATATACGTGTGTGTGTATAATAAATATTATAATGTAAATGATAAATTAAAAAATAAATATTTCTAACATTCCCAACTTATATGACTGTCTTCCGCTGGGACAGCGGTAAGTCCTTGCATTCGTACTACTAAGAGTAAGGGGTTTGATTTCCTTTGGTAAATACAACAGAAACCCTGTGACTTTGCTATAAGAAAACACGAATTATATTACTAAAACTCGGGTTTCGATACTCGTGTTGGGTAGTTCATTGTGTAGTTTTGTGCTTAACAAACAAACTTCTCACCATTGTACACAAATTTAGCTTTAATAGATTAGCCTACCACAAGACGGCGCTATCATTTCAGTAGCCAAACTGATTTTACCACGTCTAGATGAAAACATTTTTAGTAAGCCCCTCAGTGGTACAGTGGTATGTCTGCTAATTTATACTACAAAACCCGGGTTTCAATATCTGTGGTGGTCCGGCATGGCAAGGTGGTTAAAGCACTCGACTCGTAATCTTGGGGTCGCGGGTTCGAATCCCTGTCACACCAAACATGCTAGCCCTTTCAGCCGTTGGGGCGTTGTAATGTGACGCTCAATCCCATTATTCGTTTGTAAATGAGTAGCCTAAAAGTTGGCGGTAGGCGGTGATGATTAGCTGCCTTCCCTCTAGTCTTACACTGCTAAATTAGGGACGGCTAGCGCAAATAGCCCTCGAGTAGCTTTGTGCGAAATTCAAAACAAATCAAACCAATACCCGTGGTGGGCAGAATGCAGATAGCCATTTGCTTAATAACAAACAACAACCACTTTAGTAAAATAAAAAAGATAGAAAATGTATTTAACATTTGAAAAGTTAGAAACAAAAAATTACTTTCCGATTGTATCACTGCTCTAAGTACATATTTATTCAGCTCTATACACATATCTTTACCTCTTTTCATTTATTTACCCGAAAAGGAACTGAAAGCCACGTGGAAGTGTCACCTGTTTTAACTATTCACACCTTTGTACGTACACTCGTGTGTTATCTATGAAAAAGTAAGTGCACACTAAAATAAAGTTACGTTAGTGAACCTGTTTTTAATGTTGATAGGGATAACTGCTCCCTACCTCACATGACACTATAATTAATTGTAGCAATGTCACACCAGACAAGGAACCGTAATTATATATTCATCTCTTAGAATAGTGAGATAATAGTATTCAGCAAAGAAAACTTTCGCTGGATCTTTAACTGTATCACTCTGGAGAACCTTTATTTTCCAGTTTCGTTTAATAATATGTTGCTTATGTAACTAAGATAAAATAATGTTTGCATTGTACCTTTAACATAATAAACCATCTTGTTTGATTTAATTTTATGCAAAATTTAAAATTATGCTCGTATATGTTTTACAGGTCTGTTAATAAGTGCTGCCCTTAGGTTTATTATATATTAACATAATGATTTCAAGTTTGTCTGTCTGTCTTTGTGTTTCTGTAGAGGTATAAAATTTACAGGATTTAAGCGACATTTTAAAACTTTGATTTTTATTCGTTTAAATTCACATCAAGAGAATATACGATTAGTATTTCCTATATACATAAACGTGATAAGCGTGTTTTCTGAAGCATCAACCTAGATAGAAAATAGTACCACCTCTATTACTGAATAATAAATAAAGTGCGATTTCTTTAGAAGCACGGAAATGTGGTCAATAACAAGCTAGAATAGCCTAACATAACCACGTGCCGAGAAACAAGTGGGAAACCTACATTCCCTAATAATAGATAATAAAAGAACCGTGATTTTTTGTATGTATAAGAGTAAAATGAAATAGACTATTTCAACATGGGAGAGTATGATTTATAACATGCCAACAATACAATAGAGAATACTCAAATGTAACCACATGACAAGCATGAGATTCGAAAAGTTTACGAAAACTAACAAGGAATGACAACCTCTTTCTAAACCAATAGTAACGATTCAGTTCATATGTTTTGCTGCTTAGAGTTAACTTTCAACACAGTAACGCGTTATATAAAAAGTTAAAAACAAACTATAATAACAATTTTATTTCATGTTCTTTTACGCGAACCAATAGACTCGGATTATGCATTGCTAGTTTGTTAGGTGCAATGAATGGGTTTTATTAGGGATTTCTGGACTACTCTGCACTTTTAAGGAAGCCAGTAGTGAGGATATTCAATTTATATTTATAGCTTGCTGGTTAGAGAAAAACTTGAAGGTTATTCTAACGAAAGTTAAGAAACTAGAAAAGTACAAATAGAAACTGTAGGAAATGCCAGCATGACTTGAAGAGAAGCTTATGCACTTTTACCTTCAAGGGAGGCATCAGCTAAAACTGACAATGAAATTCAGAAAATTATAAAAGGCAGTATGAGAGTTACAATAAGTGAATCTTTTTGTAAAGATCCTATTCTACTGAGCAACAGATTTCAACCCTTTACTTATGTAGGAACTATTGGAACGAGGGAAAGCAAAAGAAATAGAGAAAGATATGGATTATGAGCTTTGAGAGGTTACAGATGACTCATTGCTTGTGGATATAATAGTGTGTGGGGTAAACAGGGGGATAAAAGAGTTTGATTATGCTACCCTGGAACATAGGTGGAAGACATAACTGATGAAACAAGAGATATAATGAGGGGGACCAGTAACAATGCACTTTTTGTTCTGTACATAGGGAGAGTAAGTAAGAGGAGCTAATTAACAACTACAAGGTGTTGATAAAAGCATTTCAAGGTAAAGGCCATAAAATAATTTTGTCAGGGATTGTGCCTAGAATTAATTGTAGAGATGAAATTTTTAGTAGACCAGGAGGGCTAAATGCTAGGCTGAAATTAATATGAAAGGATGAGTAGATTAACTGGTTGGACTTGTGATATCAGTTTAGTGAGAGGAGGGAACATTTTGGAATGGATGGTTTACACTTAACACTCCTACGAAAAGTGAAGCCTAATAGGCCCCAGAGCAACTTGAAAGGTTATTAATATTAGGCTAATAATTTTGTATTTAAATGAAATTGCCATTTCATTTGATTTCATTTCATTAAATCAAATCCTACTTTTCGTAGGAGTGTTAAGTAGGAAAGTTTTAACTCAGCTGTATGGGAAGTTTTAAACAAAGACTAGATATTGGTGAGGGCAAAGACAAACTAACTGAAACAAAACTGACATTTAGAGGAAAGCTGAGCATAGGAACTCAACATAAAAGTACTTATAAGAATGGGGTTAATTGTTATTGTTTCAATGTTAGAAGTATAAAAAATAAAATAGATGACTTTAGGGCACTGGTATGAATAAACAGTTTTTATGTAACAGGAATAACTGAAATATGGTTACATGTAGATTATTTTTATGACAGAAATTTCTGATGGATTATTTAATGTGGACAGAGTGGTAAAGATAGGGGAGGAGTGGCTTTGTATATAAAGTGTGAGTTACGTGCTGTAAGTTGAGAATATTAAGGATAATAGCAAGGAGATCAATTTGTTTTTATGTTAGTAGATATCAAGGGAAAAACTTACCAAGAATTTATTCCAGATCACCAGATGAACCTAATGAAATTAATGAGAAACTTTACAGTCAGATTAAGATTTCAGCTGTTAATAACATCATAATTATGAGTGATTTTAATATCAGGCATATTTATTAGAAATGCTATGTGAGAGAAAGGATTCTAGAAACTCTTCAAGATTGAGTTCTTCACCAGTTGATCAATGAACCAGTAGATACAATGCTGTTTTAGATTTATTCTAGTATATAAATGGTTGAAAGGGTGGAAATTGTGGAACACCTATGTACAAGTGATCATTTTTCTAATATATTTGATATTTTGCTGCATATGGAAATGAGAAATAAGAAACAGGAGAATGAGGAACAGGAATAACTAAAATATGGTTACATGTGGATTATTTTTATGACAAATGGGTTTGATTACAAACTTCAAAAAAGCAAATTTTGAAGTGATACAACAATAATTATCTGTTGTGAATTGAGCAGCTGAGTTATTTGAAAACACTAAGCAAATGTAAAAAAATGTTAAATATAAATTTGTAAACATTCAATACAAATTTATTCCTTACAAATAGAAAAAGGTGCTGCAAGTAAAAAAAAAAATCAGGTTGGTCACAAAGAGTACAAGAGATAAAATTAAAGAAAGCATCACAAACAGAAGATTATAGAATATCAAGAAAGCTGGTCAAATAGGAAATTAGGACATTCAAAAGGATGTGTGAAAAAAATTGGCAAAATCATACAAATTAACAGTAAAGATTTTAAGAACATTAAGGGTAAACAAAATGTAATGATGGGGATAAAACCCATGAGGGATGATAAAGGATGTCTAGAACCTGATCGTTACGAAATGTCTAGATTATTGAATTGTGCCCTTTTTTCAGCTTTTACTAATGAAAACAAATAGTATTCATTGTCTTGAGCAATTGATGGATGAAAACAAATTTGAACAAACAGTTGCATAGATTCTTATATTGTTAAAATAAAATTGGGAAGTTTAAAGAATAATAAGGTTCCTGGTCCAGATAATATTTCCCTGAACATTTTTAAGGAATTAAAGGACTTGCCTCATTTTTTTTATAAGTTCTTGAATAGTGGACACTTACCAACAGATTGGAAATTGGTTAATGTCACTCCTGTCTTCAAGAGAAGTAATAGAAGTTGTTCCAGTAACTGTAGCCCCTTTAGTTTTGCATCAATTGTGGGAAGGTTTGTAAAGTCTGATTAAAAAAAACACTTTGCAAAGTAATTTAACAAAGTTTGGAATTTTATTGGATAGTCAACATGGTTTCATTAATGGAAAATTTTGCCTTATAAATCTTTTGAGATGCTCTGAAAATGCTACTTCATCTGTATATAAGGCTATGAGTTTATATATTGTGTATCTGGATTTTCAGAAAACATTTGACCAAGTGCCACGTATACAGCTTGTAATAAAACGTTATCTCTGTAGATGTGGGGGACAAGTTAACTAATAGGATAGAAGAATAAAAAAAGCAAAGATTGTTTTTAATGTAGTTCAGTTCAATTGGATTAATGTTGCAAGTGGTGCACCTCAGGGCTCAGTCTTAGGACTAATGTTCCTATTGATTTACCTTAAAGACATAGTTGAAGAAATTTTCAATAAAATACTTTAAGTTGATGATGATATCAAAGTCTTGAGTTTTGCTGGCTGTGAATAGAATGCTGCTGCTTTACAAAAAGTTTCATATTATTTAGTGAGTTGGGCAAATAAATGCAAGATGGGTTTTAATTATGGCAAATTAAAGATATTGTATCTGAGTTATCATAATTTGAATTATAAAAATAATTTGGATTTGAATAGCCTTAACAGTGTCATAAAAGAGAAGAATCTTAGTTAAATGATTGGTCAATATCTTAAGGCATCCAACCAGTGTGCTGTTGCTAATAGTAGAGCAAGTAGAAGTTTAGGTTGTATCTACAGAAATATTGAATGCAAATCTAAAGAGGTTATAATTTAATTGTATATATATATATATATATGTATCCCTGGTTAGGCCACATCTGGAATTAGGTGTTCAATCTTGAGCTCCTTATCTTAAGAAATACATTAAATTGTTGGAAATGATTCATGGGGGGTTACTAAAATGACATCTGTGATGGACGGGCTGTCATATAAGAAAAGATTAAGATCATTACAATTGTTTTATCTTGGAAAGAGATGAGTTGGAGAGTATATGATTGAAGAGTTTAAGACTGTAAAAGAAATTCATAATGTTGATGTCAAGATACCAAATTTTAAACATCATCAAGTATAAGCAAGAAAAAGAACTTAAAACATCAACAAGTACAGCCAGAAAACAAAACCTTAAGGATAAAGTGCAGCCAAAAATCAAATCATAAACATTATCAAGTGTAGCCAAGATACCAAATTAATATATCGCATCAGAAAACATTTTGTCTTCTCAAAATCGATCAGTTTTTGGAAGCATCGCACATTCTACAAAATACTATACAATATTAAAAGGTAGCTTTTCTGCATATCCTTTCACTGCCACGTTATACTGGACTACAGTTATCAAATGACTGCTTGTTTTACATATTGAACAACAGTTTAATATAACGTATTTAACTTTCTTGCATGAAGTCAGCACAGTTAGCTCCTCAAAAGGTATGTACCGTGTTATCATTTATAAATACCTGATGCAGCAAGTTTATAAACCGCTACAGAAGTTGCGATGTTACTTTGTGTTTAGCTAAAAGTTGCGCAATGGGCTGCCTAAACAACATAATTTCTGCCTCAGGATTCAGACCTGGAACTGCAACGTTATAAGTTCAAAATATTATGGACACAGACATCGTTTTATTTTATGTTTTAAGTATTTATTACCTAACTCTTATACCTAAAATTTCAGTATCAGTTGTTTCTATAGTTAGAGGATTTGGCATGAAAGTAACAGGAGGAAAGATTTCAGGCGATGGCTGTTTGTATGCTTACGTCACTTGGACTGTTGCTGGTGGGATAGCGGAAAAGAAGGGCCTTCGACAAGGTAGTAACAAATTCTTTTCAGTATTATATTAAAAATATAATACTTAATTTCTCAGAAGTGTATCTAACAGATGAAATGATACAGAAGATTAACTGAAATACAGCCAGAAAGTAGTAGGCCTAGCATCTACAGGGTGGCCCGTAAGTCCCTACCCATCCATATATCTTATGTATCCAGTGTATCTGTGTGCTGTCCCTCATTCTCGCTGCATAATATTATACGACGCCATGTTACAATACGCTCTTCAAGTGTAAATGAGCTTACATTGGCCATATTTAAATGAAAAAAGAAACAAATTTATAATACATGCGTAATTGAATATAACATAATAACATATGGATAGGTAGAGACTTACGGGCCACACTGTATAATAAAAATTACATAAGCTGCACATTTTTCCACACTCCTTGTAATTTAGTCTCTCAGTTTCCAAATTATAATTACGTAAAAAATAGAATTTTGGATCTATCTTTTGTTTCCTACAAATAGATACCCAAAAGGTCTTTCGTATAATACCAGAATTTATCAGGACTTGGATAACGAGGGTGTAAAGAGTCTCTCTGAAACATTCTTTAAATATACTGTATAATACTTTAAAATTTAAATGTGTAAAGCTGGCAAAATACTGGAAATGAAGAGGCCTAATATCTGATATTAAAATCACATAATATACAATTTCTGTTTTTAAATCCTCTTCATTTGTCAAATGAGAAATGTGTGTTCCGTAGTAAACACTGATTATGTTTCAATGATAGTGTTATTTCCATTTGCACAATAATTTTGTAAGTAATATATCTGATTTTGACAATTATTTTCTAGAGTGTTAAATATGTCTTAGTTCCCCACTAACAGATAAAGTTTATTGCTGTTATTATTATTACAGGTACTGTTCATTGAATTTTTTTAAAATATTTTCAAATCATAACTGTAACGAAATATTAAATAAAAATCAAAATAACTGGGAAACAATTATTTACCTTATATATTTGTTGCAAAATCATCGAAGATCAATGAGCATTATGTGGAGGACTATGGGATAGGCAATCATTTTTGCCGTGAAACATTTTTAGTTTTATAGAAATATTACATTTGAAGTAGAATTAATGAAAGGGTATTTTTTATTATACTTACAACATAAGATGTAAATGTTTAATTTTTCTATTAACACAGGCGATTGTGTATTAGAGTGGAATGGCGTGTCCCTTGTTGATAAGACGTACGAAGAAGTGTCTTCTATTATTGAGTGTTCCACAAATACAGTTGACCTGTTAATTAAGAGGGCTCCCCGGAGGTGAGTAGTTGCTAGTTTGTCTGCAGGTGAGACAGTGGTAAGTCTACTGGCTTGCAACATTAAAATCTGGAGTTCGAAGTCCCGCAGTGGACACAACTAATAGCCCAATGAGGCTTTTCTATCAAATGAAAGGAAACAAACAACCTTAAAAATGAATACCTGAGTTTCGGTTTTGAAGAAAAAATAATTTTCAGTAACCATGCATGTAGAATAAACAAATGATAGATGTATATTATTCGAAATTATTACAAAATCAGAATTAATTATTTTAAGTCAATGCGTGTTTTTGTGTATGTTATCCCAATGTAGCACCATGCGCTGTTCGCGCTGTGTCCACGACGGAGATCGAACCTCAATATTTAGAGTTTTGATTTTGAAATGGAAACCAAAACCGAACGGCAGCGCAATTCTTCGTGGCTGCAAGCTATTAAAATAAAGGGCTGACCTTTTGATCGAAGTTTATTCTGCTAAATTACTAATATGTCTTTTAAATATTCTCGTTTGTTGGTGTTTGCTTAAGAGACGTAAAAATTGTTATGTGTAATTGAAGACAAATTTAGTGAGCTAGTAAATATGCTATCAAAAATTCTGCTGAAGTTTGTCCTAGAAGAAAAAAGAAGAAACGTTTATATTACCGATGTTTCATTCTTAAGAACTGAAGATAATTTTATGTTTCGGAGGTTTCCTGACTGACAATGCTCAAATCTAGTGTTTGATATTCGTAGTAGGCAGAGCACAGATAGTTCATTGTTTAATTTCGCGCTTAACTTCAAACATTCAAAACTGTTCCCTGGTGGATTAGAGTTATGCTTAAGAGCTCTTAATTCTAAAATTCGTTGTTCGATTACTGTAGTTAATACATCAAATGAGCCACCCTAGTGGCTCAGCGGTATGTTTTTACGGACTTACAACTCTAAAAACCTGGTTTTGATACCTGTGCTGAGCAGAGCACAGATAGCCCATTGTGTAGCTTTGTGCTTAATTCAAAACAACAACAAGATCAAATGTAGCCCACTGCGCAGCTTTACGATTAAATAAACAAAATTCTAGAGAACTGATTTTTCTTGGCCCTGCATGGCCAGGTGTTTAAGGCACTCGACTCGTTCGACTACTTGTTTAGTCCCCGTCGCACCAAACATGCTCGCCCTTTCAGCCGTGGGGGCATTATTATGTGACGGTCAATCCCACTATTCGTTGGTAAAAGGATAGCCTAAGAGTTGGCGGTGGGTGGTGATGACTAGCTGCCTTCCCTCTAGTCTTACACTGCTAAATTAGGAACGGCTAGCGCAGATAGCCTACATGTAGCTTTGCGCGAAATTCAAAATATAAAAATTATTTTTATATTGCTAACGCTTCTTATGAACAAGTAAGAATTATTTTGATATTATTGACGTTCTTTCTGAGCAAATTAGAATTATTCTATGTTGCTAACGCTTTATATGAACAAGAAATTGTTATTTTGATGCTAAAATATCCACTGATATTGTGAATTGTTTTAATTTAATATGTTAAGTAAAACATATCAGGTAATGGTGATCATTAAAGAAAAAGATACAGGTATTCTGTGTTACTATTTTCTATTTTTCATGTCTCCAAGTAGGTCAGTCATAATTTTACTAACTTTCATCGCTAAAATCATTAATTTGATTCTCCACGAAGTGAGCTCCCTGGTAGGACAGCATTACGTTTACTGTTTGACAACGTTAAAGTCGCTAGTCACAGCAGACATCTCAATGTGCCTTTTCTCTAAAACAAGTAAACTGTCTGTTTGTTTGTTTTGAATTTCGCGCAAAGCTACACGAGGGCTATCTGCGCTACCGTCCCTAATTTAGCAGTGTAAGACTAGAGAGAAGGTAGCTAGTCATCACCACCAACCGCCAACTCTTGGGCTACTCTTTACCAAGGAATAGTGGATTGACCGTCACATTATAATGCCCCCACGGCTGAAAGGGCGAGCATGTTTGGTGCGACGGGGACTAAACAAATAAACATATAAATTCTCATGGTGGATAAAGCTCAGATATCTTTTTTTTGTCACACAAAAAATAAATAAAATATTTTTATCCTTAAATACCATTGTATTATCTGTGAACTTATAACACTAAAATTTGATTTCTATACCTGTTGTAGGCAGAGCACACATAATTCTTTGGGTACCTTTGTGCTCAACATTTTCAATGAAAAATATATTGAAGACTATTTTTGTTATTTTCTACTGTTCTGTTAATAAAAATCCGTCCCTTGTTGTCGGTTTTTAAATTTCTCTTTTTCTTTGTCAGAACGAATGTATTTCATTCTCAGTGTATGAAATAAAATAAATTAATTTTGACTGTTGTACTAATTATAAAATATTTCTCAACAGAAGTATGAGCGATCAGCAAGAGAATAATGCACATCCTCAGCTGAAACATGCAACGTCGGGACTCATACTGGGAACAGGTGAAGAATATAATTTAATCATATGTTATCCAGCTCGGAGAATTATATAAAATAGTATATACGTTTGGGGAAACAAAGATGAAAGCCGTTATGTGGCGATTATTTATGTTCATGAGACGTTTTGGGCTCCACTAGATTAATCTTTTTTTTATTCTACTCTCATCTCGGGTGGCTCATTCATCTTGTCATCCGAGAGTACACAACGTTATATCCGACGTCTCTCCTTCGACAATAGACTTTTGTATCGTTGTGGAAATGTGAACTTGTTGAGCCTGTATTAATGTCTGAGGGATAGAGTTCAGTTTATAGAGCAGCATGTTAAGCTGTAAAGAATTGTGTTTTTTTTACTCGACGCGAAGAACTAGCGTTCCATTAAACTAGCAAAGTGCATCAAGATTAAAAAGCTCAAACTTAATTCTACAACCTTTGAAACTATGGGCTTTAGAAGCTCGACTCAACTGTGTTTGTACGTTTTGAATTTGGAGTATTTCCAACAAAGAGTGAATAACTTAAATTCATCAGGGAATGAATGCTTTATGTATCATTGAAACCCGTGTGTTTTAGAAACATAAAAGTTTCCTATTGTTGTTTTGTCAGATAGAATTTTGACGTTGGAGAGAGGGTGTGGTTTAATACTTGAACCTTCTCGAAAGTTTAGAAAATAGCTGAAATAATAAAAAAACGCAAGTTTGACTAGTGCAGATGAGTAATGAGTTGCTATGTTATTGTCAGGCAATTAGTTCATTCTGTGACGAATATCTAGTTAATATTTCAAGGAATAGGTAGATACACAAAATATATCGTACGTAGGAGAAGA